>NC_061071.1:9276268-9452204 GCF_021917145.1 Hypomesus transpacificus
GCTTCTCTCCTCCATCTTCTCAGCGGCTCTCTGAACCAACAGGAAGGGGCTCTATTCACAGACCATGTCCCGTCTCCACGGCAACGAGTCAAACATCCCTGCATAATCAGTGGGATTTAAAAAAAAGGGGACGAACCAGGAAGATCTCTGAAGCCAATCACAGTCGGGGGAAGCGAGGCGTCCGGCGCCATGACACCGTCCTATCTGGGGGGGATCTGTCTCGACATGGTTACTACACGCATGACGACTCGCGCCGCACTGGACGGTTTCCTGGCAGACGTAGTGGTGTCAGCGAAGCAGTGTTAGGACAAACCTGCAAATATAAGATCAAGTTCAAAAAAAAAAAAAAAATGATTAGGATACACATCGGGCCATTTATGAATGTATATAAAAGGAATTCATTTTTAAGAATGTGTAACTTATACTTGCGTAACTGGTAGAATGACTACATTCAGCTGCCTTGCAAGAGAAAAATAGTTTTACTATTAATAGTTCCTTAATACTAGCCTTACAAGGTGAAGAGAACATGCAGATGTCGATTAAAGTCTTTTTTTCTTTCTTGTCATGGATCAAGCAGAAATCCCCCCCAGACACCCCTCTCCCCTCCCCTCCCTCACCCGGCCTTCTGTTGTGCTGGGCTGCTCTCTTTCAGCTGAGGCCCAGGCTAGCGCTGCAGCCTGGCTGCATTAGCATGTGAAAGTCCGGGGTGAGTCAGGTGGTCAGGGTGTCCAGTCAGACAGACGGCCCTCCATTCACTCCTCGTTTCCTCCTCCGACAGTCCTCGCTGAATCAATCATGTTTGCTCGGCCCCCTTGCGTGGCCACCGACCGATTGCATCTGACTTGCATTGTCACTCACGGTTCGTCAGCAGTCTCGTCTGTCCTGCTGCAGCCGTCTCCTGAGAGAACCCTCACCCTCCCCAACACACACACACACACTGTCAACACACACACACTCTCAATACACACACACACACACTCTCAATACACACACACACTCTCAATACACACAAACGCACACATTCTCAATGCACACATACAAATGCACACAAACCCACTCTCTCTTTCAATACACACACACAGACTCTCTCAATACACACACACACACACACACACTCTCAACAGAAACACACACGTGTGCTCACACACACCCGCCGAGCCTTCACCTCCTGTTAGGTCACATGACTCCTGTCACCATCCGTCACACTGTGACAGCACTTAAGACTGCTGATTTATCTAATTAGCAATCAATTAGCTTGTTACTACTGGCTGTAATTACCTTTTATAGAGAAAAAGACTGCAGCTGGTCCCTAATAAACCCTGGTGAGCGGGCTCTCCTCTCTGGCCTATCAGGCCTGTCTGACAGAATTATAGGCAAGGGGCTAGAGTGCAAACATTCCCTCCAGGGACCTCTTCCACAGTAATGTGCTCAAATCCCATTTTAATGAATATAGGGTCACCTAAATGGGAAAATCATAATAGGACAATAAGGGCCTGTTGTTTGAATGATGGTTTTCAGGACCAGTCAGAGTGTTGAATGCTGGTTCAGGGTGAGGTGTTGAATGGGGGGTTATGTTAGTTGTAATTTGCATTTTGTATGCTGCTGATATTAATAATATTATTCAGAGCAGCTCCATGTAATTATATTATCTTGATGGATTTCAAACAACATGAAAACACTAATTTCATAAAAAGTTGATGGGTTTTATCAACCCAACATCGCAGAGTCGCTTAAAATCAATTTATTCCTTTTTTAAAAATGGTTAGCTGTATCGAATAATACAACTTCCTCCTGCTTTCCCTCTCACCTAACCTCCGTCTCCATTCCTTCATCCCCCTCTCCTCTCATTCCTTCTCCACCACCACCACCTTCTTTGAGCTTTTCTTCTTATTCATTCAACAAGGATCTATACTCCCTGCCGTTTGACTGTCCATGTTTTTTTTTACAGCGTATTACAATCCCACCCCTCTAAAGTCTCTAATCCTAACACAGAGCTTATCCTCATACTATGGACATAAATCACTGCTCTGGTTATGGGTCTTATAAATATCTCTTTCCCACAGGCTGTTTACTCCGCAAAGCATCTGGATAACAATAGTCCCATCTGACAGGCAAGGTTAATCCTATATGTTCATATTATGCAGGGTCAACCTCCACATCATATATTTTGTGTGTCATTAATTTCCAACTTGCAGCCAGGTCCCTGGACACACAATGACTCGGTACATTAGCCAAATGGTCGGAGCCTGGGCCGGTAATGAGATGAGTTGCTGGGATTGCGGCTCATTCATCATGGCTGCTGGTTCCAATAAAAGTGCTCTTTTATCTGGCGCTCCTGCGAGCTGATGTCATCACGGTGGACATACATCACTTGTCAGGGGAGAACCGCGACTCCCATAATGCCCTATTAGTGATTGTGTTCTAGAATCATTATCGACAAATGATTGACCAGAGCCGGTCGGTGAGGCCTCTCCCACTTAGGACCAGTCTGTGGCTGACCAATTGGATTCGGGGAAGGACAGAGGCAGTAATGTATTCAAAGTTTAGTTTAGTTTCATTCATGTTCCGCTGGTAGTTTGTTTTGATGGATAAGCTACTCACCTAACCCTCCTTTCTCGACAACACCAAACAAATTCCAAATAAAGTATCAAAAAATGTCCGAATTCGATTTTTTGGGCCCAGTCTAATTTGTCTGTCGCCTTCAGATTTCACAGAAAGGTCACAGCGAACTCATCTCTCGTGCGGTCTTGGCCCAATGAACTCTCATTCCCTTTCAAGCTGTTCCTGGGGTCAGCGATGAGGTCACATCCTGTCTTCTCAGCTCAGACCTGAGGGACTGGATCAGCTGTGCCGAGGCAGGAGAAGCAGGGTTCCCATGATCCCGCCGTCGGAGAGACACTCATACATGTCGCAGAGCGTGTCTCAGGGGAGTACATCAATGTAGTGACCGTGGCGATCTGTGGAGAACAGCGACCCCGACCTCCACAATTAACCTACCATGTGCAAGAGGGTTTGCTGTTCAAACCAACTGTTTCTAACCAACAGGGTCTGGCTGGTGCCCATGCCAAACAAGCGAGGATGGGAGAAGGCATGGAGGAATCTTCATAGTTACAGTTTAGGTGAAACAAATTATTAGTAAAAGAAAGCAAAAGGTGAGGAGAAAAGTTGTGTGTCCATGTTGACGGAGATAAAACATATATATATTTTCATCACATTTACATTTTATCTGAAGCCACATTTAAATAGTTCTGGAAAGTCCAGCCGGAGGTCAAGGATAAGAAGTGCATTGAGTTCTACAGTGTTTTGGCGGTCTGAGTCAAGGAACGGTCTGCTATGCAAATAACCAGATCTGAGCCACCAGGCACTAGCCCTGCTTAGCTCCTTATCATTATTAGATACAATCATTATCAAATCATTATCTTCACCCTCTAGGTTTTTTATTTTTTTCGTTTTTCCTGCCTCATTCGACCAGAATAATCATTCTCATACAGTGCCCTCCTCCCAGTAGGAAAAAAGACAGCGTGTTAGTAAATTAATACTGTCATTAGGTGGCTGACTGGCTTCATTAGCATGGATGCTACGCTAAATGGCTCTCTGTGATACACTGGGCCAGATAAGGAGAGAAAGGGCTGAACAGCCTTATTAACGGGGGAGGAGGAAACAGCTTGACAGGTGGGACAATACTGCAGAGGTGTCCCCTCATCTTTCTTCCTAAGGGAAACACAGGGAACTGTCAGTCAGCTCATCAATGTTCCTTTCATCCTGATTAATTGTCTCTCCCTCTGTCTCCTTCCTTCCTTTCTTTCTTTCTTTCTTTCTTTCTCTGTCTCTCTCTCTCCCACTCCCTCTCTCCCTCCGTCTCTCGCCCACTCCCTCTCCATCCCTCTCTCTTTTTCTCTCTCTCCAGTTTTCCCCTTCGCTAGCCTCTCCACACGCTCTCCGATAGAATAAATCAATTCTGAACCATGCTAAATAGATAGCTTGGCAATGGACACCGTGTAAGACAACCGCCCCCATAAAACTAATTTCCCTCCACTAACATATCCCATTCATCTTCTGCTAGCCTCCTCTGTTTTAGACGGCTTGTTGTAATAGGCAGAAGGTGGGGCACAATTATGAGCAGATCTGCAGGAAACCTTGCAGCCAGATTGTTTTTGAAATAATGAGAAAAAAAACCCATCATGGAGTATATTTGAACCACTAGCATAAAGATACCGGGCCATAAATATCTGCTAGAAAACTATACGGCACGACACATTTCCAACAACTCCTTTTCAATTTATTACTCACTCCTTTCATTCATACAGACAAAAATATCTGATACCTCATCACGCTCTCCACTGACCATCTTCTACTTTCGTTTCCATGTATCTTAACCGCGCTAAAGCTCTTCCTAAAGTCTCTTTACACTGGAAACCATCTCTGGGATGGGAGAGTTCTTCCAGAGTGGATCCTCCTGTGACGACGTATTCATTTAGCGGAAGCTTTCATCCAAAGCAACATCCGAACCTGCGACCTCTTGATCTGCAGTCGAATGCTCCAACCACTAAGCTGCACTCATCCCCTTCTGTTTGCCAGGACTGCAGCAACAGCCCAGGACAAAGGCCCGCCTGGGAGAGCCAGGAGCCAGTGTTGCGGATGACACCAACACATGTCACTCAGGCGGCAACCAATCAGAGGAGAAGCCCGGGCACCCAGCGAACAGCTTTTCCATTGGAGCGTCTTTGGTAGGCAGCCAAGTGCATGTTGCCATTTGATGGCAAACTCACAGTACACCTGTTCCCACCAGCTGCTTAACATAACCTATGTCACGGGGATGTGTCAGAGAAATGCAGGTTCACTTTGTGAGACCTAGTGTGTGTGTGTGTGTGTGTGTGTGTGTGTGTGTTTGTGGGTGCTTGCGTGTGTGTGTGCGAGCATTTCTTTGCGTGTGTCATTGCGACCGTACGTGTGTTTGTTTGTGAGTTGGCGAGCTTGTGTGTGTTTGCGAGTGTATGCATGTGTGTGTGCGTGTGTTTGTGAGAGCATGCTGAGCATGTTGGTGTGTCTTCTCATTCTTGTCAAACACAGCCAGAAAGAAGACAAAAATGGAGAGGGGGAGGTGATTTCCGTTACTGTCCATGGCCACAGATGTGGGCAGCCGGTGATAAACACTGAAGCAATTGAAGCAGTGCTCCCATATAAATGGGCAAATAGCATTTGCATGGGGTAATTATGAATGGCTGGTCCAGCCTTTGTGTTGACAGTCGCTGGGGTGCTGTTGAGAAATTATCTTTCAATGAGCGCTTAAATAGGTGAAAAATAAAAGGCGAGGGAGGTCAGTCGGGGATGATGTTCTGGCCTGATTGATATTCAGCGCTCGGTAATAAATTGAATTGCACAGATGCTTGCTGGAGGACGGGGGAGGTAGTGGGTTCGGTTCGTCTGGGGAGCGCTGCGTTAGAGAAGGAACAACGCCTCTCTCACACTCCCACCCGCTCAGCACCGACTGATCAGCCCATTGAGGAACTCACTTATAAAGAAAAGAAAATGATGTGTAGTCTTTTTAATATATATATATTTATATATATGTGTGTGTGTGTGTTTTTATGTTCGTGCTTTCTTGAACAGTTTTCAAGTGGTGTGACAGGAAAGGCAGCGAGAGAGAGAAGGGGGAAGACTTGCAGCAAAGGGCCATGGTTGTATTTCAACCTAGTCACTGCAGTAAGGCCTTAGCCTACACATGGTGCACCCACATATCCAGTGAGCTACCAGGGCGCCGATATGTGTGGTTTTTGATGACCTATAGCATTTATATGCTGCCGTTTCTTCCCCCGCTGCCAAAACTGGACAGCGTTAAACGTTTAACGACCACGGAAGCAAAATACCAACAGGAAGCATGTCGGCGTCCGACTGCCATGTTGGAAGACCACAGAAGATGCTGTAGACGTGTTGGACATCTATAAATCGCTGCTAGGCTTGTATATGTGTCCCGTTCACATCTGAACACGTCTCTGCTTCTGTAGCGCCTGTGCCCTGGGGCCAGATCTCCTGACTAGAACATTCCTAACAAGGGTTAATAATGTTCTCAACATGGACCAACAAATTCATAGGAGGCAGACATCTAGATGTAAGTCCCGACATCCGCAGCCAAGACCAGTAAATATAAATCTAGAGAGATTAGATATCTGTCTGCAGTATCTGCCTGCCTGCCCCGAAATAGACTTTATAGAGAACTCACTCACAGCTCCACGGCCCACATTCCTAAATTATTACATTCACTTTACATTGGAGCCCCAATACTAGGCTTGACATTTTTATGGCCATTACCTATTTAGCAACCTCCTACAAGCAGAAGATGAAATCCGGCCTCAAATACCGTGAAATCAAATGTGCAAATTTGTTTTAGAGAGGAAACCATAACACATCAGACTTTAGATCAGTGATCCATGATCTATCTCTCTCTTTCTCTTTTTCTCTCTTTCTCTCTTTCTCCCTCTCTCCCTCTCTCCCTCTCTCCCTCTCTCCCTCTCTCCCCCTCCCTCCCTCCCTCCCTCCCTCTCCCTCGCTTTCTCTCTAACACACACACACACACACTCAAACACACACAGTGGCCTTTGGCTACCTTGCTTGGGAAGTAACAAATGTACAAATCAGTAGACCATTGAAATTATCAATCCATACAAAATGCCTCCGGCTCCAGATTGTTTTAGTAAATGGTTGCTGAAAACTTTGAATTTGAAGAATTTGTCACAACCACAGCAATGACTCAATCATATGCAGAAATATTACACAAACAATGCTCAAACTACTACCAGTATAATTTGGTGTCATTACATGGCCTCTGCTGAGTTGCAAACTTGAATTGCCAAGTAATTTTCTGTTGCTGAGCCTGAAAGTACAGAACAGGCTGCTGAGCATGTGTGTTTGTGTGTCTATGAGTGTGTGTGTGTGTATGGTTTTGTGTGTGGGTATGCACGTGTGTGTGCATTCATTTGTAAGCCCGTGTCTGTGTGCATATGTTTGTGTGTGTGTGTGTGCTTGCATGTATGAGTATTTGTGTGTCTGTGTGTGTGTGTGTTTGTGTGTGTGTGTGTGAGTGAGTGCATGTATAAGTGTGTGTGTGTCTGTGTTTGTGTGTGTGTGTCTGTGTGTGTGTGTGTGTGTCAGCATCATCGCTCCATCTCCCCCGCGGCTCCCAGGAGCTGACAACTGGATAATAGCTTTTTACTTTTCCAGAGCAAGGGCCTGGAGAGCTAATGTGATTATAATTCATTATTCAAATAGAAAGGTGAGCGAGCCCTGCTCAGGAAAGTAAGAGCATGATAATAGCATCATTACATTTTATTTATAATTCTGATTTTTGCAAACGTGGCAAGTCACTGATATGTGGGCCTAAGGAGATTTCTTTCCATCTGAAGGGCGGTATGCATCAACCCCTTTCGGAGATAAAGATGAACTGATTTAAAAGGAGAAAAAAAAGGAACTTTTGTGTGAGGGGAGATTTGGAGAGGGGGGGGTCGGAGGAAGGGCGGAGCGGGGTTCATAAAACAAAGCGTAGCTTCCAATATCACAGAGAGAGAGAGAGAGAGAGAGAGAGAGAGAGAGAGAGAGAGAGAGAGAGAGAGAGAGAGAGAGACACAGAGACACAGAGAGAGACAGAGACACAGAGAGAGACAGAGACACAGAGAGAGAGACACAGAGAGAGAGACACAGAGAGAGAGACACAGAGAGAATGACACAGAGAGAGACAGAGACACAGAGAGAGAGACACAGAGAGAGTCCTGCCACGTTCTTTTTCATTTGAAGTGTTCTTTGTTCTGTCCCTAACTGCCTTGGTTTGGACACACAAACGTGACGGTCAGGCAGGGCCTAAGGAACAACAGATCTCTTACACACAGAGAGACAGAGAGAGAGTTTCTGAGTTTCTCTCCGAGCAAGACAGACGAGGAACCATAACATTTGTCCTCCAGCTGATTCTCTTAAACGCAGGGGGCCTCAGTTCAATAACTTTATTTTTGGCCATCCAGGCAGCGTTAAGGCCTAGCAGATGTCATCACTGACTTCTACAGCTCTCCTCACTTGCAGGATGGAAGAAAAAAAAACGAGGCGTTCTTCCTTTCAGAAGAGGTGCAATGGAATAGGAGAATCTAATGAAAAGGGGTATATGTAAGGGTTTAATTTCAAAGGTGTGTGAGCGTGTGTGCCAGTGTGTGTGGGTGTGTAATTTCAAAGGTGGGCCACATAGCACAGAATCATTGGCACCATCCCCATTCTAACAAACAGCTTTGATGGTGTGACCATGACAGAATGATTATATTAAATGTAATTAATTAAATGTAACATTCCAGTCCTCTTGGAAACCGATATTCACCTCAGTTTGACCTCTCTTGGCCCCCACCCAGGTCAAATCTGATCAAAACACTGCAGACAGACGGAATTAAATGATGATCAGTGCCTCTCTATGCAATATGAAGACTCCTATCAGACCACACACAATTATTTTTCCAATTCTGCTTTTCAACATAAACTTTGGTTTATCAAAATGACGTGTAGACAAAATAAAGTCACGACCATCAAAGTACGAAGGCTCCCTTCCATCGCCCCAGCGTAACACTGTCATAACAGGAGCACGGCTGGATCCGAGCTGGCTGGATCCGAGCTGGCTGGATCACCCAGAGCTGGCTGGATCCGAGCTGGCTGGATCACCCAGAGCTGGCTGGATCAGAGCTGGCTGGATCACCCAGAGAACTGGATACCCTGGCAGGGCGATCAGGCTGCCAGAGGCCTTCTCTCTCCTGGGTTTCTGTGAGGGTGTGAGGGGCCAGGGGCCCACAGCGCCAGGCTGGCTTTTAACTTCAGTCACCTGCACAAACGATAAACGGCAGGAACCATGAGTGAGGATGTTGGTAGCTGGACAAAAATGTGAGAAGGGAAAAGTATAAAATAACTACTTAACACTTTCTTATGTTCTGTTTCTTCTGGGTTTTTTTCTTGCTATCAATATGTTAACCTAGAGGTTTATACAATTGTTTATACTTACAGTATCGATTTACCCTGAAGATAAAAATGGAGTAAATTATATTTATAAATACTTTATTTAATTATAAATTATTTTAATATCAATACATTATAACCTTTATTCATTCCTTTTTGTTATCCTGTCCTAATATCTGCATGTGTCTACAGTCGCAGCAATGCTTCCCCTGATTCCTCTGAACCAGTGGATATCTGTTAGCAGCTGATTAGCAGCATGTCGCTTTCCCCTTGCCCTGCCTCCTCCTGGGATCAGTAGAGAGCAGGGGGGGGGGGTGGGGGGCAGCCATGCACGTAGATAGCATCTGCCCCCCCTCGACGCTATCTGCACCCCCCCCCCCCCAACCCCACGCTATCTGCTCCATCACTGAGTTATAATACCCCCGAGGCTGTGAGGTCTGCACAGCATCAGGAAACAGCTCTCTCCAACGCCTCAAACCTATACAACACCACCAACCTCCTCCTTGATTGGCCGAAGTTAAGAGCGGAAGACGATAGGGTCATCATCTGCGTTGTGCATCCTGTGTTATTTTCGCTGGTGTAATTGCCTCCTCTGACTGTCGGACAGCCTCTGGAACGTTATGTTGTCATTCCAGTGTTTGACTGCAGATCAACAGATTCCAGGTCCTAATACTACCGTATGTGTGTATTTAGATGAAAGCATCTGCTGATTGAGTGCATTACGATTAATACAGTCGCAGGCGTTAAAGTCCCAGAGTCAGTAAGCCTACCTGGGGGGGGGGGGGGGGGGGTGGAGGAAGGGGGGGAACCTGACCTTGTGGGACGGAGGGCGGTCATTAACGTGGCACCAGGAAGATCGTTCCCCCCCGACTGCAGACGCTGTCTAGATAAGATTGAGGGATGAGTCTTGAACTCCACCCACTCCCTCCTATCCAACACACAGGTCCTCCCCCATCTCCCCAGCCCCTCTCTCCCCCCTTCCCAAAGCACCAGTGTTCCCCCATCTCCCAGTCCCAGAGCAGGCCCCATCAACCTGCCTGCTACGAGGAAGCAAAGAGGCCAGCACTGAAAGCAAGCAGATAGAAATCTCTGAGACGTACAGGGGGAAACAGTGTTGTGGCCTGAAGCATTCTGTTTGAACTCTCTGCCAACGACATACATTGTTGTAAAGTCATGACCCGTTGACGGATGACGGATACCTTGTATTTGATTTTTTTTTTACAAATGCACTTTGACAGAATGGCGTGCAGTTGCGATACAACTTAATTCCCAACTTAATTCAGGACGATAATGTCTTATCGTCCTGAAATTGGTCGTGGTGCGTTTGTTTTAATTTGCTTGCATCCAGAGCAGTTCTCAGCAGAGTGAAGCATCAGTAAGCACCAGTAAATACAGGAGGAGCAGTGATGCCTCAGGGATCAGATGAAATACAAACAAACAGACAGAAACTGAGAAAACAGACAGTGGAGAGAGAGGGAGGGAGGACAGAGAGGGGGAGGAGAGAGAGAAAGAGGGAGGAGAGGGAGGAGGGAGAGAGGGGGGGAGGGTGGGGTGGAGTCTAATTACAGTAATCCAACAGTACAGATAGGCTTCTATGGTGACTGTGGAGTGTTGTTTGGGGGGAGAGGGGGTGGGGGGCTGTTTTACCTCCAGTTAGAGGGTGGTGGGAGGGGGGTGGTAAGAGGGTGTTGGGGGGGGTCTGGGACTCAGGATCCTGCTTCCTCCAGAGCCCCTCTTAATGCTCTGTCGCCCACCCGCCCCCTCTGCCCCGCCCCTCGCCGTTCCCAGCGAGCGCAGCGGAGGGAATTGTGGGAAGACTGATGCCTGCCCCACTTTGGCTAATTAATCATCTCTCCAACGCTTCGCGAGAGGCAGTGGAAATGTACGGCTGGATGAGAGGTTTCCACGGCAGCACAGATACATCACTGGGCGTGTGCGCGTGATATGGGGAAAATTCCCTCCCCCTCCCCTCCCCATCCACCTCCCTGAGCCAGTACCATCTTTTCTCCACATCACCCAAGCATCACTCTGGGCTGCAGTACATAACTTAGCTGCTGGAACGACTCCGTGCCCCACTACTGTATATCCTCTCACAGAGCTTGCCAGGTGAAGATCCCCCGTCCAGACGGCCGGCTAAACCCAAGCCCCAGCGCTGAGCCTCCGGTGAATCCTGGTGCTGTGCTGATTGGGAGCAGCTGGGCTGCAGTGCGGTGTCCCGACCGAGGCTGGAGCCAGAGGCGGGGCCCGGGGACAGTGAGTTATGGCCTCCTCCCTCCCAGGGCAAGACACCCCCTACAGGCCGTTCTAATGAACGACCCTGGAGCAGGTAGAGTGGGCGTACGGACCGTGGTCCTCCCCTGGCGCTGGTCCAGAGGCAGAGTGGAGATACTTTGTCTTCCACCTGAGAAGATGGAACACCAGACACCAGACCTGGGAAGAGAGCCGACATGTCAGGCTCTTCTGCCTTTTGCTCTTCTCATCCCCTCACCTTTCGTCTTTGTTCGTGGAAACACAGCACGCTCCGCTGTGTGAGTGTGGGAAGCTGCAGCTAGCCAGCTAGCTAGGTAGCTAACAGCTGCTTTAGCTTAGCCAACATTGTGGCATGGGCCTATTGCCCTCTGACCTTGAGAGACAGCAGGATTCGTGAGATCACAACCACGCAAGGATCTATCATGCCAGGCTCCTAGTTATCCATTTTTGCCCGGACCACAGTGGTTTGGACCAATCACCGTCCTGTGAGGAACTTCTGGCAGCTACGGGTGAGGCTGAAATGATCTGTGATTGAGGGTCATAAACAAATGGTTCATCCAATCCAAGTATTTTTTGAAAGTGCTTGCCCTATTCCAAATAATTTCCAAGGACGACTTCCCAGATGGATATGTGTAACAAACCCCCCCAGAGTAGTGGCTGAATAGAAGACTGTGTAGATGGCGAAGTATATAAAAATCTATGTGACAATGTATTAGGTCTCACTTACAGTATATATGGCTGAACCTACATTCCCTTCACACCTAAAAACGACAAAAAAAATGTTTTTAGTTGTTTTTCTTAACACACACACTGTCAACACACAAGTCTGCCGTTGATCAAAGGCCAGCCAGAGTTCTGGTGACCCTGCATCAGGTGTCCTGGAAACACTTCGGCTGTTTTCAGAGCTGATTCAATGAAACCTTCTCCCAGTGGATCACATGTTGGATTGATCCTGACCCACAGCTGACTCTCTCTCTCAATAAACAGGAATGACACCCTGCTCCAGAGCCCTTCTGATTGTTGCTTTTGGCTCCTTGTCCTGGACTTTGATGTCAAATCACTAAAGAACCTTGGGTGCTAAACTAAATAAGCTACTAAACCAAACACGCAGTGCACTTCTTTGTTGTTTTATGTTGCCAAACTTTCTTTTTCTACCCCCCCCCCCCCCCCACACACACACACACACACACACCACGCATACACCCAACCTCCTTCTTGGCCAGAGACTGCACAGCCCTAATGAAAATCTGCTGTCGTTATTTGACTGATCGCACGAACAGCCAATCGGAACCCCGCTATTCTTAAATTGATTTCACATAAAGCAACAGTGGCCGCTCATTGTGTTACACTGTGGAAAGTGATGCGGTCATCCTTTCCATCTTATACTGCATATGAAGAAAGGCAAATCACAGGGAGATTCCAAACCCTATGTGATACCACGTACAATGTAAAAAAATAGTTTCATCTCATCTCCTTCTAGCCCCCCCCCCCCACACACACACACAAAACATTGTGCCTTGCCAAATACATTTGAGTAAAATATATCAAATTAATGACTTCTTTACAAAGCTTGGGTCATGTAGCTTTTGAGGGTTTAAGATGCCTCTGTGAGTTATCATGTCATCATACCTTCATGTCAGTGCGTTATTATTCGGAGGATCACTGACGCTTGGATTAAGTTTCACTTTTTGTTTATTTCTGGGTTCTCGATCGGGGCCCGCTGGGCCACTCATAGCCAGGAGACTTTTAGGACTTCATAAGTTTTCCCAGGGAAAGCCACAAGACTGATTTAGCTGTAATCTTATCCAATGTCTTTATAGAAGCCAGATCTTCCTCCTTGCCAGGCATTCAGACTCAGATAGTGGATATAAGCCGTGAACATACCAGAGCCAGTACCTCAGTTACAGGCCATAGAAGAACAGAGCCATTGCAGAGCGAGTGAAGTGTGGAGGGAAAAAAGTAACCTTAATAATACATTGGATCGTCTAAAGACTCGGATGGTCAATGAAGCGACTTAAGAACTAGGACTTTATACTGTATAGCTCAGAACTGCTTCTTGCTTCCATTTAAAAGGCAGACACAAAGAGTTTGTGATTAATGTTGTGTAATGTAATGCTTTATCTCTATAAGACAGGAATTCACTTTTAATCATGTCTGAGTATTGAGATTTCAGAAAAGGGTATATACTGTTATGAAAAACATCTATACAGTGTGTATATGCAAGGAAGAAGAGAGGGAAATAGAGGGAGCCAGAGAGGCGGCCAGACAGAGAGGGGAGAGAGGGTCTTTAAAGAGATCAATTCATTCTGCTAAATGGTTCAAGCATTTGCTGAAAGCTGGACATGACCAGGCGGTGTGCTTGTTTACTGGTGATGAAAGATAATTTCATGTGACTTTAGTGGGGAAAGGCGTCATCTGATCGGCCTCATTCCTGAGGGTGAAGTATTGCTGTAGAGTGCAGAAGCACAGCACCATGCTAATGACATATCGGTCTGTTCAACACTGTGCACTAGCTGAGGTCTGTGGCTGGATGGGTCAATTTGGATGCACCAACCATGATAAGTTCATAAATATGCTAAAACGGAGACTTTAATAATAACAGCAGCAACAGTCGAGCTACTTCGTGAATCTCTCCAGACCGTAAATGTCTTTTGTTCAGAAAATGCCTTATATGAAAAAAGCATTCACGCAGAGTTGGGAAAGGTTTTCAGGTGAATAAGATGTGTGTTTTCGTTGGTGATCAGCGCACATTCAGACGTCAGGACTTCTAAAGGCAGGATCGGGATATATCCAATCTGACATGACACGCGGCAGATGTATCTGTAACGTACAGCGGGGAGGTGAAACGAAATGATCCCCTGAAAATGTCTTTGAGGGATTTTAAAGGCCCCTGTTTCTTTTCCGTTTTCTTTGATGCTATCAATATGGACATTGATACGTTGTTTTTATTGACATGTGTTTGATTTAGGAAAATTGAAAACATGTTGTGTGGTTAAGCGACTTCGGTTGGAGTTGCCTGCTTCTTCAGTTCTGGTTTTTAACAGGCAGAGTATGAATTGTATAGATACTGCACCTCCGAATAATTTGTACTGCATTGAGAAGGGATTCAGTCTGGTCTGTGATGTGTAATAACAGTCCTGTATAAAGAACTGGTCGGCCTCTTCTGCAGCATTCCAACTATTCGACAGAGATCAGTCGAAAGATCAAAGGTCAATTCTATTGAAAACTTTGACTGTCATTGAGGTGCATTTGATTTGACTCAATCTTGGCACTTTGGGGAGTCATCCATTGTTTTCATTGACCTAGGTATGTTGAATTAAGTTCACCCAAAGTACAAAACAGTATTTGACTGTATTTGGAAACAATGACTGACCCTGGTTTCCCTAGACTCAAATGTTTTAAATTGTGCAGTATGAAGTTATGAAAGAGCCTGTAATTTTACTTTACATCCAGTGATTTGTTTCTTTAGTATGTGTATTTTTCCCATTATATTATTCAATAGTTTGGAGTAAGGTTACATCTCACATTTTATAAATAAAGCACATATGGTCTTCATCATGCGTGCACGGACTGAAGGCAAGAGAACATTGACAACACTGGATCAAGACTCAAACAAACTGTCTATCCATGCTGTGGTCAGGAAGTAGTGTCCATGAGTTTTGGTTGGCCAGTGAAATAACATACAAGGAGAAATTCTTCAGGACATTTTTGAAGTGTTCATAAGAAAGAGAGCTGTTTAGTGGTGCTAGACATGTGAACTCTGGCTGAACCCCGAGGTTTGGCAGGCGGCTTTGCAGAGTGCATAGGATGAGGCGTTTGGGTTTGAATCTGAGAAGCTGACATCAGGCAGGCAGCAAGACATGATATCTTATTTTCCTGAGCTGCACTGACACAAATTCAACTTCACTTATTATTTTCGCATGGCTTTAAAAGTTGCACAAAGAACTCTGGCATTCTGCGTGCACATCTGCAGGGACCCATCACTTTTAATTCACATAATTTGAAGATTGCTTTTATGACAAAGGATAAAGACATTCTATCTGTCACTGTTCTCATTTTAAGATCGAAGAAATCCTTGACCCTCAAGAGTCTTCAAATTAAGAGAAAGAATCCCCATTGCATGTGCATGCAATTGTATCTGCCAATCTTGTGTGAATTTAAGACATGTGGACATGCCTTAGCATGTGTGCACGTGTGTGTGTGTGTGTGTGCGTATGTGTGTGTGTGTGTGTGGAGGGGTGTGTGTATGTATATAGCTCAAAAAGTAAAGGTTAGCTGCTTAAAGTTGAGTCTTCAGGCAATGAAAAACTTACTATTAAATGATTAAATTATTTATCTTATTCAAGCTAAGTAAAGGGGTAACGTACAGAGTGTTTTAATCATTTGCCTTGGTTTTAATGTGTGACTAGGTAGGTTGACATATGTAAAGCGAGAAATTGTACATGGTAATTCTAGCTTGTGTTTACTCATCCTGCTTTGGGCCGCGTTATCCTGAGGGCTGTGGCAGCGCATGTCACCTTCACTGCCACGCTCTCTCGCCCGGTTGACTGTGACCTCGGCAATTAAAGCTGAGCAAATACTCTGCCCATCACGCCACATGAGGACGTGAAATTGGTCTGCTTCAAGCACGTCCACGAGAGCAGATGCAAGAGGAGATTGGCAGAGACGTGCAAAACACCAGAACCAAAGAACCAAAACCAAAGCTCTTTAAAAGGACACTTGGTTTTGGGTGGAAGTGAAGAACGCAGGCCTGTTTTGCATGAAGTGCTGGGGCTCTTCAGATCTCAGGGTAACTGTGCTGTCATTACTTCCTGCTGGATGCAGTTTGTGGAGTTCATGACTTGTTAGTGACAAGTTAACTACGCGCTTTAATGCATGGATCCATTGTCTTGACAGGAAGTGGATTTGTTTGGCTTTTGTCAAGAATTTAAGTACAGGTGAATTACAGGTATATTACAAGTGAATTACAGGTGAATTACAGGTTTATTACAGGTGAATTACAGGTTTACTACAGGTGAATTACAGGTATATTATTGGAATTTACAGATGTACTACAGGTAAGTTACAGGTATATTATACATTTATTCTACACCCATAAAATCCATATAACAGATACATTACAGATATTACAAGTACTTTGCAAGAATAGTACAAGTATACAACATAGAGCCATTAAAGGTACAAAAGAGAAATATTACAGGTATTTAACAGGTATAATACAGATATGTAACAGGCATACTACACGTGTATTATAGGTACTTGACAGGTCAGTCCTTGGTCCCTGTTGTGACAGATGTGCTGTAGCCCATGTGTCTCGACTTCTCCCGTCACCGTGGAGACTCTCTGTGCCACAACTGCATTCCGAGAGGACTTCTGGCTAGACAGCAACACCCTGACGACGGCCAGAACGATGCGGGTATTAGCATAAGTGCCATGTTCGATCCATCAGAAGAGGACTTTAATGATTTCTGCTTCTCCCCCTCCTCCTCAGTCGGGCTTGGGTTTTGGGAGGAAGTCGTGAGCTGGTGGATAGGAGAGGCAGCTTGTTTGAATTGATTTTGCTCCGGGAGTAATCTGGAGCAGATTGCTGGAATAAGGGCAGGGTTTGCGGTCATTTCCTTTCATGCTCATCTTCTATGTCTGCAGTCACCCTGGACGTAAACATGCGGGCCCCAGATGCATGGAAGGGACTTTTCTACCATTACACGCTTTGAGTACACAACCCAAAAACGCAGCCCTGAGCCAATGTCACAGTCTGACTCTTCCTTCCTGTCACTGTGGCTCTCTGGGTAATGTAGTCTTTTTTGTCCTGCTGAGGTGTTGTCTGAGAAGCCAGTAAAAGTTTATTTTTATTTTTTATAAACACTGAAGTGGTTGTACAGTCATGCACTACAACACTACAACTTCTACATCCTCTAAATATTGAGTTAACCCTAAATAAAAACCTGTTATTGTGTGCTCCTTTAGGTTACGTAATCACATCTCTCATCTCCGGGCATGCGGTGAGGAGACCTGTGTTTTCAGGGAAAATCCGAGGTGACTCAGAGGACTCTCTGGAGAGGCGTTTTCCTCACGGCCATTCCGTGGCACTGAAGAAAAAAAGAAGAAGAGTTGAGTGGGCGCCAAGGTGCTATCGCATGGCTCCGGGCCAGGTCGTCATCTGCTAGTGATCTGTTAGCTTGTTACAGGAATCCTCATAAACATCTCGCGCCAGTTCATTAGCATTGGACTCTTTTTTTCTTTCTTTCGCGGGGCCTCCTGGAAACAGGCCATGATGAAAACAGTGAGGCAGCGACACTCACATGGCTGCTGTCCGGTCAGATAAGGTGGTGCTGCCATGATGGGGCTGGACGCAGGCCCACAGGACCCGCCACGCACAGCCGTCTGGGTGGGAGGGGGGGGGATTTTCAAACGTGTGTGTGTTTGTGTGTGTATTAGTTTAGGTTTGTGTGTATGTATGTATGAATGTGTGTGTGATTGTGTATGTTTTTATGTTTATTATATTTAAAAAGGCACAACAATTTTATAGATTTGGAGATGACAATGTGTGTGCTTGTGTTTGTATGCATGCGTGTGTGTGTGTCTGTGTGTGTGTGTGTGTGTGCCGTCCTGTAGCTTGGCTGTGGACAGCCATGACTGTTCTGCTGAGTTACGTAAGCTATTAGAAGCATAGACGTGTTAACATCACAACAAACCTGCACGTCTGATTCTCATTCCAACCGGGGTCAGCTCAAAGGTCTCCAAGCCTGTTTACTGAGAACGACCCTCAGGCAACACAGTAAGCAGCAATATAAACATCCAAAAAAACAGGCATGGTCATGATACAAAAATCATTCATACATGAGTGCCAATAAATATCATGTACACTTTTAATGTTATTCCCTACAGTTTTCAACCATTTTTTATCCAAATTACAAGACTCGATGTGTGGTTGATTTTCTTGTACAGGCCTTCCCTCGAGACCACCTCCAGTACCTACCCACAGTTAGTCCATCAGACCATGAAGCCACTGAGCTTTAAGGAGACCTCAAATGGCCACCCAGTCACACTTTCCATGAAGCCACTGAGCTTTAAGGAGACCTAAAATGGCCGCCCCGTCACACCTTCCATGAAGCCACTGAGCTCAAAGGAGACTTAAAATGGCCGCCCAGTCACACCTTCCATGAAGCCACTGAGCTTTAAGGAGACCTAAAATGGGAGCCCAGTCACACCTTCCATGCAGATTGTCCCTCCATATGGTTTGACTTTGCACCCACTTTTCCACTTGAGGACTTAATGCAGACACAGAAGCCCACCTGCCTAGCATTAGGCCTCTGGTCATCCACCTCTCCTTTCTAAGATAACATTGTTTCCATCAGCTGATAGGAGAGGCACCGGGAGGCAACGTTGAGCAGCTGGAGACAAAATGGAGTAAGTTTACAAAATTACAAAATGGAGGAACTTTTCATCTGCTGCCTTGATAAAAATGTTAAAAGAAACAGCAGAGACTGTAGATTTACGGTTCTGTTTGAGCACACTGATCTTTACATAAGTACACACACAGTTGCACACAGTATGTAATATAAAGTACCCAGTATAAAATAATACAAGCCAGTTTACATAGAACACAGTATTGAATTTTACAGCAATTGTAAATTATTGCTTTTAACGACCAATGGTGCGATTGAGAGAGGAGTTGACTCAGAGAGAAGGAAAAAGACAGCAATAGAGAGAGATAGGGAGAGAGAGACAGAGATTGATGAATGGAGACAGCTAGATCGAGAGAGAGCCAAAGAGAGAGGGAGCTAAACAGAGAGGGAGCTAGAGAGAGAGAGCTAGAGAGAGAGAGTTAGAGAGAGAGCGAGAGAGAGTTAGAGAGAGAAAGAGCTAGAGAGAGAGAGAGAGTCAGAGAGAGAGAGAGAGAGAGAGAGAGAGAGAGAGACAGAGAGAGAGAGAGAGAGAGAGAGAGAGAGAGAGAGAGAGAGAGAGAGAGAGAGAGAGAGAGAGAGAGAGAGAGAGAGAGAGAGAGAGAGAGAGAGAGAGAGAGAGAGAGAAGAATAAAGAGTGAGAGAAGAGAGAAAGAGGGAACAGCAGAGAGGCCAGGAGTGGGGGCTGTGGTGGGGCAGAGTTTGTTTGGAGGCTGGGGAGATTGGTCATGGTTTCTGTGGAGGTTGTTGTTTGCGTGGGGTGCAGGAGCAGGCTCAAGGTGGTGGGGGTGCAGGGAAGGGGGGAGGGGGGAGGGGGGTGAAGGGGTGCAGGTTTCCTGTCTGGGAGCACAGGGTAAGGGGGCGTCTTCTTAACTGCTGTCTCACAACAAGTGCAGGGGTGGTTGTGGTCTGGGGCAAGGGCTGGGAAGGCCAGAGAGGGCCAAGCAGCCAAAGCAGGGTTCAGAGAAGTCATCTGTCCTGGCCTGGAAAGATTTCACGCTTCTGGCTGTCCAGATGATTTGTGCGGACCAAGGCTGATGCATAGCTACCTGCTGGGAGAGTCTCTCAATGGGTTAACCTAACACAGATGTATATCCCCATGCCATGCCTGAACACACACACATGCAGAGCCCGCTTGTACTCACACACACAAACACACACGCACACACACACCCACATGCAGAGTACCCTTTACACTCTCTACCCCACACATAAATACACACATAGTAATTCAACAGCAGACACAGATGGACACCCCTTACACACACATACACGCACAAACAGAGAGCGACACACGTGAATAGAACCCCACACATGTACGCAAGCATGTAGACGGGAGGACCCAAGTGCACTCGCAGATGTACATTTTCCAGACAGGCAGACAGATATATGCGCATACCACACAGATACAATTGAACATGGATTACCACAAAAGCCTTCGAGCACAATAATTGTAATAGACAAGCACACACATGCTTACACACACGCACACGCACATGGACATCACAGACAATGGATTAAACATTCATCCATTTTTACATTTCTTAATGACACTTTTTAACATGGCAATAACTAAACAATGTTTTTTCTTCTTACTTTTCCAGAATTAGACTCAACTGAGTTAACTAAAATAGCCAAATTAATTGTTATTAGGTGGTTTATTGTAATTAAACATTTTGATTTGTTTTTCCATAAAATAATCCATAAAGAAAGATCAATTTTCTATCAATCGGCTTTACTCTCATCAAGAAAATCTATATTTTGTCATTACATTTTAAACACAATTTAATTGAATTTCAAACTCAGCTGTTTGGTGGTTTGGTGCTCTCTAAAACCTCACAGAAGCTGCATTGAGGCCTCTCTGTCCTGATATGGGTATAGAACCGCCACAGAATCACGTCACAGAGAGGAGAACCAAGAGTAGATGCATGAGTAATGAACTCTGACACCAGGCAGCGTGGCCAACACGACGCATAAAATATGCCAGTTAAAAATCTACGCCCATACACTCAGCTCATGTTATTGGATGGGCAGATCTCTGTCATCTCTTGTTAAGTGGATAAACTTCCTTCTCGGGAGTGGCAGGGACGTGTTCACATCTGGAGGGGGGGGGTGGGGGTTGGGGGGTGGGGGGGGGACACGCCTCATGGTCTGTGACAGAGGCTTCTTCTGAACATCTGGTTCCTCCAGACCCCACTAGGAGCAGGAACCAGCCTCCAGTTGTCTAACCCCCTCCCCACAACCCCCCAAGCCCCCCAGCCCACCACACACACACACACATGCACAAATGCACAGACACCCACATACAAATACGCACACAGCCACACACACACGCAAACACACACACAGATACAGACACACCCACACACAAATACAAACACACAGACCCACACGCTCAAACACACACACACACTCATTCGCCTTTTTCATTTCCTCTTGTGAATTTGATTCAGTGTATCTATTCACCAGAGTCCTGTGTTCTTGGTGTTGTTGAGGTTGTGCTTCACTTCCTGGTTCCTCCAGGTCTTACGCCCAGCCTGACTGAGTTCAGGGTCAGCTGGGTGGGTCTGCTTCCACACGACACTTATTGTTCCATCTCTTAGATTTACCCCAGACGGAAAATACCGTGTGCACACACACACACTGGTCAAAACACACACACAAACACAGATAGAAAGACACACAAACAGATAGATAACACACACAGAAACATGCAAATAGAAACACACACACACACAAACACAGACAGAGAAACACACACACAAACACACAAACCAAAGTAAGACTTATTTTATCTATTATTTTATTTTGAGAACTGAGAACTGTATTTACTGTATCTAATTAAACATGTTTGTATTTTATCAATTTGGACTGTTACCTTGCGCAACAGTTAAATTATAATTTGCACATTACATTGCTAAGTCCCAATTAGAGCACAGCAAAACATTTCTGCCGACCCTCTGAAGGTTTTCCTGACCCCTCCAGCATTCTTACCCTGTTCACCCCGATTTAACATGAGCTATCAGACTCTCTATAAAACAGCAGAAAATAAATTGCCCACCGTGAGGGAGCTTCCTCAGTTTTCCACTGGGACCTCCAGCCTTTAAGATACCACATCACCAGGGACTGCGTCCGAGCACTGTTGTTACAGTAATTACACTATGCTGTGAACTGTAATGAGGGCCGAATCGACCCGTGGCTAAGTGTGTATCATTACTAATAGAAAAACAATCAGTTGGCTTTTCCCACATACCAGTTTTGGGGTTTGCATAAGAACACTATTATATGGCCTATTGATTAAAAGGGGGAATAGGGACTTAAATCAATCATGTGTGTGTGTGTGTGTATGTGTGTGTGTGTGTGTGTGTGTGTGCGTATGTGTGTGCATGTTTGCATGGGGGTGTATGGGTATGTGTGCATGCGTATGCATGTATCCATAACATCCATCAAAAATATTTGCCACTGAACGCTTTTCTATTTCTATACAAGTAGAAAGTAGCAATGCATCAACGATACCACAGTAAATAAATGACATGCTACTTCGGTGCTAAAATATGGTTTCTCCTGTTGCCTTTTGACACCAGGCACTACTTTGGCACATGGAGCAGGAACCGGAGCAGTCTGGAGTTTCACATCCTTGTTGTTCTAGAGAGTGACTCTCCACAAGACCGATTTGTTTGGTTCCCCTGAGCAGCGATCAGTTGCAGGCCTGCCTCTGCTGAACGGGCATGCTTTACAAAACACAATGACAGGTAATTACAAAAAAACTCCTGTAAGCTCCACACACTGTCACTCTACATAATACTTCACTCCGAAACAATGAGTCACAGGAGAGCCGATCTAGACCGGAGAGGAGAAGAGGACGTTTGTTTTGGTCTCTTTGCTGACCGACTGAGTGAACCCGTGACTTCGTAATTGAAATGACCAGGAGGACATACAATTACAGACCAGTCTGTCAGCCAGGGTCAATCACTGTCAACAACCTTATAGGCTGCAGATGGATAGGAGAGTTTTGCTCAGTGGTCAGAGCACTTGAGTGTAGATAAAGAGATTGCAGGTTCAAATCTCCCCATGTGCTGTTTCTAACTTTGGACAAAAGCATCGGCTATATTACTATTTTATTGTTATTTTACAACCCGCTATGTTCCAACCCAATGTCTTAAGATCAAAACTGATCAAATACACCAAATACTTCCAAGTAATTGATTCACATTATTAACCCTGTCTTGTTGTAAAGAGATCCTTGGTGCCAGTGTTCCACCTCAGCTAAACGCTAAATGTTAGCCGTTAGCCGTTAGCTTCCCACAGTAGTCGGCCTGTCACAGTTCCACCAGCTTACCCAGAGCTGGGTACCCTCTCCCCCGGGTCTTAAGACATTTGGCTGAGTCTCCCTGTACTTGATTTATCTGGCCTTCACATGCCAGTGATCGACTGCAGCTGATAGGAGCTGTCAAATGCAACTCTCATCACCTCAGACTCCCTACCCAGAGAGGGCTGTTTAGATGGAGGGGACGGGCCTGCAGCAGGCCTCCCTGATTTAGCCTCGACTTGCTCCTCTGAAAAATACTGCTTGTGAAGAGAGAGTTTCTGTTCATTTTTTTTTTATGGTTGGTTGTACTTTGGATCTACCCCCGATCTAACCGTCCTGATGTGTCTGTAACCTTGAACTCCGTGCTACAATGTGGAGGACCACTGGTTTGGTAAGACTTTACATTTCATACGGATATTAAGAGGTTGAGCACTGAGAGGTTAAGAATAATTGTAAGAAAAGTTAATTTTAATGTATAATGGAATATGAGTTATGATAGTAACGTATTCATTTGACAGATGTTTATAAATGACTTTGAACGTGTGGCGTCTTGATTTACATTCATATATTCTACCACTGAGCTATACCCATCCCAGTTACTGAGCTATACCTATCCCAGTAAAAATATATACAATTCAAGGCAGTAATATGTCACCTGACTCGACTGGGTACGTGCTGCTGAAACCGAACTACGCAGCGGCCCGGGGTGGAAGGATCTGCACCCTGACAGGAGCCGACCACACATGCTGGTTGTGTAAGATCTTTCCCTCACTCGTCCTCTCCCTTCTCTTCATGGATTCCAGTTCAGTTGTGCAATGAACAAATACAAAAAAAATTGTTTGTCGTAATCCTCCATGGCAATATTTTTTTATTTCCCTTGGTTTCTGGAATGACCCTGCCGAACATCTTGGAGTGTGACAGCAGGAAGGTCACTTTGGCTTACGTTCAGAAGTGTTATCCACAATGTTGCAGAGAACACTAAAACCACCAAAACAAAATGCATCCCATAATAAATGCAAGAAGAATAAAATGTGAGTGGAAAAACTGTCCTCAGAGAAATATTCTTTCCACACAGTAAACAGTGTCATCTTAAACAAATTTGTCACAGACAACTTAATTTCCAACAAACACGCAGCGACAGCAAATTAAGCACAGTCTTTATCTAGTTTGTTTTTTCTTTCAATCTTGAATCAACAAAATAAATAATAAATAAAAAAGAAAGAAAGAGGAAGAAGAAATTAACCCACACAGAAAACATTTTTTGTGTCAGGCTGCCACTTACTGCAAAGCTCCAGAAGCGATCCTGAATACCGATCTGTGATCTAACCTCTTTCCCAGGGAAACCTCTCCTAGCTGGGGCAGCGTGACCTGGTGCTCGGCCCTCCCAGCCTTGCTGTGACCAGCCCCCTCCACCGGCATCTGAGGATGGCCCTCGGCCCGGCGCTGGGAGAGGAGGAGAGGAACCCCCCCCCCGTTAGCCAGCGGAGCTTCAGAAGGCCCCACAGAACAAAGACCAGTCCTTTGTCCCTCTTCATCTCATTCAGTGGTCTCATGGCCGCGCCCAAAAATCTGTACCCCAACACTGTAACCCCAAATCTGTCTGTACCCCAATGCTGTCTGTAAGCTGGATACAGGAAGCCCAACCATGTCTGTAACCTCAACACTGTAATTCAAACATCTTCTGTGTCCCAACATTTTATGCCCAACATGGTAAAACAATTAACATGAATCACTTTGCCATCTAATTCTGGACATGAACCTCTTTTTGAATATTATTTTTTTTCTCTCACCAGTCAGTATTGTGTGTGTGTATGCTTGAACTGGCTGTATTTGTCATTTAAATATCAAGCTGAGCACTTGTGTGGTCATGCTGGGTGTGGTGCAGCATTCACCACAGAGGAAGTCCTTCAAACATCCCCTGTATTACCGCCAATCCTCTGAGCTGCCGGGACCAAACTCTCTCGGTGGTTGTGTTTGTTCATGCTCTTATGAAGCACGCACAGCTTTTCTGCTCTGCTGTTCATTTGGCTGCAGGTGTCCAAGAAGAGATGGTGCGAGAGAGAATAAGAGAGAGAGAGAGAGAGAGAGAGAGAGAGAGACCAGCACCCAGGACATCCAGTGTGGGTGAATCTTAAACACAGATTGATGGAGCAATATCACAGCAGCCTGAGGTCTAGGTTTGTCAAGGCCGGCAGCAAATAAGGCAGCCGGGCTGTGTGCTTCACCCATCTTTCCAGCATTCACTCAGGAGAGAAAGGAGGAGAAGGAGGAGAAGGAGGAGAAGAAGGTTGATGAGTATCCAGGGGGAGGTGTGGGGGCGAGGGGGGGTGACTGCCCCTGTTTGACTCAGCCATCTTGATATCCGACGGCTGAAAGTTCA
Organism: Hypomesus transpacificus; assembly: GCF_021917145.1. Taxonomy (NCBI): domain Eukaryota; kingdom Metazoa; phylum Chordata; class Actinopteri; order Osmeriformes; family Osmeridae; genus Hypomesus; species Hypomesus transpacificus. The sequence continues at coordinate 9,301,590 of NC_061071.1, forward strand.
CTTTGGAGGAGTGTTGATGTGAGACGGGGGGAGGTCGTCCACGCATTGACACGAAAGTGATCAAGAACCAGCTGTTAGAGTCAGGTTGCCATGTCCACAAACATCTGTGACTCATCTCAGCCCGTTTGAAGGAAATATAATATTTTACCCCTCTGTTTTTCTTCTGTTTTCCTTACGTCCTCAGACGTTCATTTCGCTCACAGCTCCTCTGCCCATCTGTTCTTTGTAACACGTCGAAAACTACATAGAAACTGCAGACGGGTAACAGATAGGGGAATATCCCAACAACTGTGTACTGATGTGCAAAATAATGGCCCCTTTGTTGCATGATATCCAGGAAACACCAGCTGTATATCTAAATAAATCTGATCATTAAACAAGTATTAAATCATAAATAAAAGACATAGGGTATGCAGGATTAAGAACCGGATCTGCACATTGCTCAGGATGAAAACGTCTGTTAAAATAAGGAATTCATTATATCAAATATCTTTGTGCATTTATTGGGCGCGCCGTGTTGTGAAAACTTATATTAGTTAATATTCCAAGCACTCAAACCCACATTGTTATAATGGGTAGTGTTGTGTTTGTCAGTGCACAGTACCAACTACTGTGAGGGGAGATTTCCATTCTGTTCTTGGATAAGTCTTGACAAAGAGGCCCATCGTCCAGTTTCACACATTTCGTCTGTGACCGCGTCGCGCAGGAGACCATCCAGCTGCAGTGAGCTCCCCTCAACGAGTTTATTCAAAACTGAGATGGCACTTTTTTCACGGTCCACGCTTGAGCTCCCCCTTGCTTGAGCGTTCACAAGCCTGGCTGACCAGGTGTCCCCTCCTGGCACACCTGTCTCGCTGGGACAGAGAGGCATGGCTGCCCCCTCACCCCGCTCCCACATTCCTACAGAAATAACACGGTACGTATTTACCATCATAACCTTTTGAATAACATTATGCTTTCTAAACCAGATCCTTACAGTGACTCTGAAGGCGAGCCCAACTGAACGCGGACACACACACACACTCGCACACACACTCACACGCATACAGACACACACACACACACAGAGGGGCTTTCAGATGGCATTCCACAGACCACACATTGAGAAGGGTGTGTGTTAAAACAGTTATTCACGGTCTACATGGTCCTCAATTCCAGAGATGTCTCCCAGTCGTAACTTGAACTTTTGGCCAGTGTATCTGGGATGAGTGCTGTTTGCACACTTGAATCAGTTAGTGTGTTCAACCTGCTGTTCCACTGCATTTGAGTTTTGTATGGGAGCCCCCCTAAAGGCTCCATCTAGAAAATAACTTTAATAAAAAATATCAACAGAGTCCTCTTCTAATTTTGTGTGTCCATAGTGCCTTGAATTGTATTAAATTAACTTTGATTCCCTGTCGTCAATCTGTTGTCTTATTTTGTGATACACTTTCTGATGCACTTGTCTGTTTAAACATCACAGCGTGAATTGAATTGAACACATTTTAATTTGATTCAAGAAGCACATTGTTTAATCATGCTGTTCAGAATTTTTTGGCGTCAAAATACTGATTGTTCCTGGCCAGCTTACTTAAAATTCACAAATGATTCAGTAACAGATCATACAAAAAGTAACATGTTCAAGAAAGAAAGAAAAAAAAGAATCCGACCAATCAGAGGTCCACTTTTCCCTGAAGCTTCTTTCTACCACTTGACTTATCTACCGAAGCAAGGTGAAGAACAGACTGTAGACTCCTAACCCTTCTCCCAGTTCAGAGCCAGATTTGAGGTACTGTTTCCATGGGTGAGCGCTAAAGCCAGAGACCACCCCTTCAGTCCAGTACTCCATCTAGCTCTGGTACATATTAATGTTATTTTCGGGTCATTTAACTTCCCTAGGCGCAAGGCTACGGATGACACATGGCAGTAAATCACAGGCCAGCAGAATGGATTGGTGCCGAGACAGATTATTATGAGGGTTTCAGCCCAGCACCAGCCATGGAGGGAGAGGCTGATTCCTCTGACCTGCAGACACACACAACACACACACACACACAGAAACACACACATGCTACACAAACACACACACGCTACACAAACACACATATACAAATGCGTACACATGCCAACAAATAGACAGAAACACACATAAACACACACACACGCACACACAAACACACGAAGACTACGCCACCAGCTATGTTGGGAAACACCCTCTTCCTGCATGTAGATGCAAACACAGATTCCAACTGTCTATGACTGGTCCAGATCCAGTATGTTACTCACCTACTGGATAAGGCCTTTGCCTCAGTCTCTCCTCTGTGTCAGTGTTCATGGCTTCATATGTTCTTATTCATCTATTCAATTTCTATTTTAATACATTTGAATAGATGAATTCCCAGATGTGCAGGTAGGTAAGCCAGAGGTGAGGCAAATGTTTTTAATACATTCGAACAATTATGAATTATGTATCTCATGTATTTAATGCATGTATTATTTGTACGTTTTTGTGTAAAGAGAACTGTACATAACAAACCACTTGTTTCATTCATGACTTCAGTCTTCCTCCCAGGCTGCCACCCTTGACCCAGGGACACCCAGCTTCCAGACCCTAGGGCTGTTTCTCCAACATGGAGAGAACACAGATCAGAGGCAGGTTCTCTGAACGAGCGCTCCAGAACTCTCTCACAAGCCCCGGCCGCAAAGGGACGATTCTGAGATGACATCACTGCTCAGCGAAGGGGATCCCGTGACAGGCGTATGTAAATTGAATATGACTAATCGCTCTCTGGCTCACCTCCCTGCACCTCTGGGCTGAGGCGATGAGCGAAGGAGAAGGAGAGAGAGGGAGGAGGGAGGAGAGGGTGGATTTACCCAGCAGCTCATGGCTTTTGAAGTGAGAGGCATGGTTAGAAAGGTAGTCGTTCGCCCACGCATCCAGTCTCCATGAAGAGCCTCACTATCTCACACACGGCGAAGCCTTGCTGTTCTGGGAGGGTAAAGTGCTTCCACATGTGAAGAGGTTGAAGAGAGAGGTGCATGTGACCACCCATAGTATACGATGATCCCAGGTGTCTGCTCTTTGTTCTCTGTGTGTGTGTGTGTGTGTGTGTGTGTGTGTGTGTGTGTGTGTGTGTGTGTGTGTGTGTGTGTGTGTGTGTGTGTGTCTGCGTGCGCGCGTGTGTGTGTGCTGTGCCTTCATTAAACAGCCTCGACTAGGATGAGCCTGGAAAATGTGCACCACAGATGTCATTGCGAAAGCAGCCAGAGTGTTCTGACAGCATGTGACGCATGTGATCTTATTTTCGATCGGGATTATTGTATTATTGTTACCTCTGCCTAAGCGACAGATGCCTCCATTTTAGAGCATCAGAGAAAGACTCAATGATTGGTTTGTTAGAAATGCCATCCCTGTCTTTTCTTTGGTAGAGGATACTGAACATGAACTAAACTCGGGTTAGTGCATTCATTGTGTGGTGTAACTATTGAATACGTTTGTGGTTTTGTTAACAAACTTTATAGGTTGTGCTGTCTCATAAAAAATAAAATCTGGAAGTCTATAATTATTGTATTATATATGAGGATTATTTTGTTGCAGTGTATGCCAATTCATTTATACTCATTAATCATTTAAAACAAAGATCAAATAAAACGTTTTTAATTGTACAATTTTCGTTATCTGTGTTGTTATTTTTCTTATTTTTCTTCTTCAACATTTATTTATTTGTCAATCATCACCCAACCAATTGGCAATTACTGTAAAATTGTACAAAGTATAGAGTATGTTGTTGTGTACCAATGCAATAATGTGGAGCACTCGTAGTAATGTAATGGATTTAAAAAGAATAGATACACTTTTGTGAAAACTATCTGAGGAACCAGATGAGGCAGAAATACCTCTTTAGATTTTAATGTAGTCTCGCCTTTAAAAAAAAAGAAGGCAAAATGCATTTCACATAGCTGTGGCCAGACACGCTGTAATTTCAAGTTGCTTGCTTATTAATTAAATCTGAAACAGTACATAGCCTACTGTCTCGAAAGTACATAGTCTTCAAAGTAGGAAATGATATCCTTCGCCTTGAATTCCTTTCGTTTTAAAATAAACGGCATCCAGCTATAGAGAGAGCACACTTATACACAGTCCCTCCAAGCAAAGTCATGTTCTGAGACCTACTTGACAACACTGGTGACACAGGCAGTGACTCACAAATCACAGTAACTTGATCGCATGATAAAAATCACTTATTTTATTTACTCGACTTAAAGATATTTTTGTACACATTGATCTAAATCTGAATTGTATCACTGCAAAAAAAATAATTGCAAGAAATGTGACAAAAGACAGAAAGGTGACATGAATCAGAATACCTTAAAATACATAAAAACTAGGTTCAACTTTCCTTCAGAACCTACAGCAACATCCCCCCTCTCTCTCTCTCCTTCTCTCTCCCTCTCTCTCTGACAGTGGGACTTGCTCTTCTCTGACCCTGATCCCACCATGAACACAAACGCACTTCCCTGGCTGCGCTGACATGTCTGTGTGTCTGGTGGCACAGTCTAGGGTCTGACTAGCAGAGCACACAAGAGGCGGCTGCATATATCCGCCATGTAATCTGTGCTTATCTCTGTGATGCTGCGGCTGTTTGGCCAGACCCCAAGACCTCCCTGGAACCCCGGACCCCCCCTGTACCCCTCCGGACCCCCCCCCCCCCCGGACCCCCCCTGGACCCCTGTACCCTCCCAGACCCTCAGCTGTGCAGTGGGAGGTTTCTGCTCAATGCCACCTCTGTTATGTTGCCCCTTTCGGATAGAGCAGTGCAGTTGACAGGCCATAAAATGATATGAGTCATCTTCCCCTGTTCTTACATGGAGATCATGGCACATGCACGCTCCCGTGAGCCTGGTCGCTCACACCCGCGCTCGCCCAACCAAACGCACCCCCACACAGATGCACACACACATTGATGCACACACACACAGATGCACACACACACACACAGATGCACACACACCGATACACACACACACTGTGCCACTATGTGGCTTTATGTTGTTGTACGCACACATGAACAGACATGTATTTACATGCACGCACAAACTATTTTCTCTTTACCTATCTCTCTCTCCCTCTCTCCCTCTGCCTCTCTCTCCATGTTTTTATCTTTCACTCCCTATCTCTCTCGCTCTCTCGCTCCCTCTCTCTGACAGAAACCCTTTCCCTGAGGGAATGCAGCTAAGTAGCAAAGCCCCTCAGAGAGTTAGGTAGCCTGCAATCCATCCTGATCTGCTCTGGACTAAGTGAAGGTCACCCCCCCCCCAACACCACCACCACCACACACAAACACACTTACACACACACATTTCCAAACCTTGCACCCCAAAGCTTGATATATAAACCAAAAAAACAACACTGCAAAAATAAGTACATTTATGAAATTGAGGGGAACTTCATAGAGTTTGAATTTGAAATTGGATCATTGCTGGGCCGAAGAGATTTGTTCAAATTTCAAATACGAATATTGTAAACAGGACACGTAGAGACATTTACTTTGAGATGAATCAGGAACTGTCTGAGGAGGTTATAGTGCTACTGTGGGATGGGAGAGAGAGGGTGTTCAGGGTGCTTCCTGTGTTTCACCAAGCACCCCCGTCCCTCTCCCCATTGAAAGAGAATCAGCCATAATTCAGACAGCAGCTGGGAAGGGATTAGCCTAAAGTTCTGTACTTAGCAGTGGGATGGTCACACAGTAGTGATCTAAGCGCTTCTTTAAGCGCTGTCTCTGTGTGTGTCTTGTGTGTGTGTGTGTGTGTGTTTGTGTCAGCGTGTGTGTGGCTGTGTGTGTGCACCATTGTATCAGCCATATCTCTGCCTGGCAATTTGTACACGTTCTAAGCAACACACTGTCTTTCATCATGTTCTGGCATAGAGGATGTCTTTATCTGACTGTGAATTATAATTTTGTTGTGATTAATTTGTGTTGATTTCGCTCTTTTCACCGCCTGGTTGTGGAGGATGAGAAGAGGGTTAGGGTTAGTCAACTGGGAATATGGGAGAAAACAAGACAGGCCATGGCGTCCGTAGCTTCTATTCACCTTGTATTCTAACGGGATTAAACCTCCGTTAGCTCCGGTATTTGCATACTTTTGTTCTATTTGGGGTCACTTGACGTTTTAGCCTCTCTTTGATCAACCTAGCGTGATCGTGCTGGTCAGTGAGAACACACAAAGCAACGGGGCGCCATGCGAAACTGTGAAAATTATCCTGGTGACGCTGCACCCCCTGACTCCCTCTTTGCCACTGAAGCTATGTTTTTTGCTAAATATAAATGCTTTAATCTGCTCTTTATGGTAGGTCTAAATGACGGATAACACGTTTTATTGTATTTTCACATTCAGTGTGAAAGCTCTTCTACCTGCAGACACATCTCGTGCAGCACCAGCTTCAAAAACTGAACGATTTCCAGGGTGTCTTCTTTTATTGCTCTCATTTGCATATAAATTAAAGTCATATTGTAGCTGTAAGGCAGACTATGCTAAGTGTGCACAGAAGCCCACGATTCCTTTGTTTTAGATAAACCCCTCTGTAACCGCTAAATGACTGAGGTGGGAAACGGCCTCTTGTTCTTCGGTAATTGTCGGAATTAGCTGCAAATATTTTATGATTCTGTATGATGAGACGTCATCTTATAGGGTCCACACAGTGTCCCCACGTCTTTAGATTTGACAAGTTTTAAACACTTTTTGGGAGCTGTTTGTAGGCTTCCAGACTGAATGAATGCCAAATTCCTACTAAAAACTGTTGTTGATAAATGTTGATATAATCTAAAAACTGTATTTTTGTATCTTGGGTGTATTACATTTTGATTGTTTTTACATTCTTAATACATTTAAGAACCATTTAATTATTTCTCGAACAATCATTTTTTTCTTAGAAAAAGCACTAACCAGGATTTACAATGTATGGCCATTTATGTCCCACGTAGAAATAAAATAATTCACGAAAGTGCAAAAACAATTTTATCAAAATATAACAATCAATGAAAATGGTTTGTTTTCTTGAAACATTTGCAATGGTTTTATATAGGCTATTTAATCCATCCTATGGGAATGTAACACGTCGTTGAAGAGTGAATAGTGTATCTTTTACCACTAACCGGCCAACTTTATATCACTGGGCTATAGCCTATGTTTAATATAGCCTATACCCTATTGTATGTCGTGCAGATTGCTACTGTTGCTGATACGTGTCTAACTACCCACGCTGTTCAAATACATTATTTATAGATACAGTGTTTATTAAATCTCGTGGAGGTAATTGAACATTGCAACCAAGAGCAATTCGAACAACATAGAAAATAATTAAAAGCAATTATGAGGTGGCCACGGGCGCTTAAATTGTTGTTTTGTCCTCTCGAGAGAAGTGGGCAATCGTTGATTAAATCCAAACTAATCATTAGATACAGAACAGACAGAGTAGATTATGACCACTGACAGAAAAACGTAGGCTACATGGCGTTCATTTCAATTGCAATAACCTAAGTGTGTGAATTCAGGATCTCCCCACAGCCTGTTAGTGAGAAATGCATGGCTACTGTCAATAAGCCTTTAGCTTAATTATGTGTGAGAGGAGAGAATAATGATCATGTTGACAAAAATGCCTGTACTCTGTTCATTATTTGTAGGTCAGGGGTTAGCATGTTGATCCACATTACATATTTATTGGTATTTAGTCTATCAATAATAATTTTAATAATAATGATTAAACACATGTAGATTGCAGCGCAGTTTGAATAAATAAAGAATAAAATCTACCTCTCGGGATAGGAGTTTCTGCTGTTGCGGAAACAATTTTTATTTTATTTTTATAATTGTATTTAAAAGTGTAAAATGATAGTGAATAATTTCGCATGTTTTGTATGAGATTGCTTCCACGGAATTGTCTAGTTGAATAACTATAGGTCTAAGATTTGAAAATAGCAAGTGTGTACAAAGTCTTGCTCTCAAAAAGTCAAAAAGCCACAATTACTTCACAAAAATGTACAGGTGTCTTGTGTCCACGGTTGCATAAATACCTGCCGTTATGGTGGGGCGTAGCATAGCCTACTTTAAATTACTTTTTGAAAAGGTTACAAAACCAGGCCTAACATGTCATTGGTATGTTAAATTGGCTCAATAAAAATCATACAACATCATGACAAATATAATTTGGATTACAACTTTTTTTGCGTTGCTTAGAACATCCATCTAACTCACACTGTGATAGGCCCTACCTCTGTTTACAATGTTGAGACGTTGGTCGCGCGAGGGTCAGATCAAGACCCCGAACGACCGGTTTTCTGCACCGTGAAGAAGATGGAGAAACTTCACATACGCCATCAAAATGTATTATGTTTTAAGGAGATGTCAACGATGTGGTAAAATGTTTCATATATGCTTTGTCATTCAGTAGCCTGGCAGATATCATACAATAGCCAGTAGACAGTTGATAGCCTTTACTTTTGCATGTGACGAATGAGTTGGCTACCTGAACACTTTACTTTCCAATTTGACTGTTGTAGTTTTTAGTTTGGCGAACCAAGCATTTAAATTAAATATTCATTTTTGAATATCTTTCCTTTTTCGAATATCTTTTAGACGTAATGAATAAAGCCATGGAGAAGTTCAGCTCTCTGTCAATTTGTAAATACATTAAACCCATTTCCCCCTGAGGTGTGATGAAGGACCTTATGGCGCATCTTCTATTTGAATTTTATTCAGCTGCGTTGTATCCAAAATTAAGAGTTAATTTAATAATGTAGGCTGTATGTTATTACAATTTAAAACTTACTACTCAATTTAAAAAACTATTTTAGGTTTTGGTAAGTAGCCTATTGAAGTTCGCTGCAAACATAAATGCTTTTAAGCACAATCAACTGTTTCTACTCATGTTGGCTACGCCTAGCTCCAGCTTTGTGAGAAAGACTTTGAATTGCCAACTTATCTCTATGGTGTGATTTAGTGTTGTTTTCACAGCATGGCACGCAAAAATATAAAGGCAGATGTGCGAGTACTAATCGCAAATTGTTTATTTATTTTGAACTTAAACTATATTCAGTTTGGAAACATGATAACAACCTATATGATCTGTCAGTGCCAGAATTGTCTTTCAGTTAATTTTAAATCCTTACTCTATATTCAGATTGCTATTACAGTAATAGGTGTGGTTTGTTTTGACTGTTCTGGCTGACCTGTGATTGGACAGTGGTAGGCCAATACGCGCTTTGATTCCAACAGACACAGGCTCGTGCTGTGGGCATTTACCCAGACGAGCGGGCATTGAGGGCAGCGCGTGTCAAGTCACAGAGTTCACGGGGAGGCTTATCAAGCATAGCTAGAGGTCACGTAGGCCGAACTCGCTAAATGACTAAAGTTTTGGTACACCACGGTAGTAAAGCATTGAGTAAAAGGACAGTGCATCTAGCTCGATGCAACCTTTTGACGCGGTTGAGTTTGATCTAGCCTACTGGTTGGTTCCCTTGGACATAAGTTTTTTCCGGTAGGCCTACTGATCTGCTCCAACATTTCCTAGTTCATTCGGCGTTCCTCCATACCAACTACATGTAACCAAATCTTGTAAATGCAGAAAATATTTGAATACGCTAAATTATATGTATTACGGTTTGCTGTTTGTCTGACCATGGTGAAATCAGAATATCCAACAAGGACTGGCCTACCTCTTCAGCAAATTAGGCATATTACCTGGCCCGGTCCATCTATATGGCCACTCATTTTATGTTCTCCAAAGGATATACATGCAGCAAATACATCGAAAATCCCTAACCCGTAAAATAGGCTGTGTTTGTGTATATGAGAGAGAGAGAGAGAGAGAGAGAGAGAGAGAGAGAGAGAGAGAGAGAGAGAGAGAGAGAGAGAGAGAGAGAGAGCGAGAGAGAGAGAGGCACCACTTAACCGAATTTTCCCTTGTGGGATCATATAATTTAACTTAACTTTGATCATGTAGAAGCTTTACTTGTATCACATGGATACAGAGTTGTGCATCTTGAACAAACACATGGAAAAATATTGACCAACGTGACTCTCGCACAACTTGATATAGCCTATTCAACATGTATGTTTACCTCTAAATTGTTTAATATACTTGCAGTCAACCCCATTATAGTGTCTGTCGATTTTATTATCCTTGTATATTTCAAGAGGACGTTGAAAGTGCTATTTAAAGCACAACATAGACTTATCACACATGACGATGCTCAGAAAGCGGACACGGGTTATGTCGCCTTGAAGAAGGTAACAAGCCGTCATTTCGTCACCATGAGATATTGGTCTGGCACTGCTTTGTAAACGTGATTTGAAAATTATTAAATAACTGTAAATAAAAGAAGAACCAAAATAATTAAAAGATGAATTCTAAGAGATAAACTTGTAGACAATAGTCTTGTGGTTACTATGTTGTTGTTATTATATGTAGATAGGATCATTCTTATTGTTGTAGTGCAAATATAATAATAATGTCCGTAGCCCAATTGTTATACAAAGGTAAAAGTAAATATATGGCCTACTAAATATAAGTATTATAGGCCTACCTATGAAAGTTTTTTTTTTTACGATAGCACACTATGTGACTTCTATGCTTATTAATAACTAGAATATAGCCTACTACAAAAACGGCAGAGAATCTAAAGCACATTCTACATCTTTTTTTTTTATTTCAGACTACATTCTCTGAACATAATAAAATCTTTGGCTTGAAGCGTCGATTCAGTAACGCAGTCTGTAGAATAGTTTTTAGGGACAGGATAGACATAAATCACAAAATTCTAGTGAGTCAGACACTTACTAAAACAATGAGCAAACAACATTATAAAGAAAAGATATAAATCTCCAGCAAGAAGGGACTGATAGAGATATACCCCTTACCTGAAATTAAATATATACAACGTCATATTGTTTGGCTATATATAAACTTTAATAATGTTCGTATTTTTATAGAATTATGTCCATATACTGTACCATAAACAGAAATCTGTTTTAAATAGCATCTGTCGCTGTCCAGTCGTATTTACCTCTTAATTCTTTAGTTCTCAAGAAAGAGTTCAATTCCTCAATAGACTACGCGGTCTTTCTGTGGCCCGGGAAAATAGGAGTCTACTCGCTTTCTTCTTTATCCTCCTGTATGGTGGTAGTGGAATGGTTGTACAGTCCTTGAGCCATGAGTTGGAGAGCCAGGCCATTTTTGTACCCATTGGCCTTTTTAATTTTAGCCCTCTTATTCTGAAACCAGATTTTAATTTGGGATTCATTGAGGTTCAGTTCTTGGGCTAGTGACTGTCTCCGTTGTTCCGTTATGTACCGATTAGCCTGGAACTCGGTTTTGAGTCTCTGCAGCTGTTCAGCTGTGAATGCGGTTCTGGGTCGCTTGTCCTCTTTCTCGTTTTTCTTCTTTTTCAATTTCCGTGTCCTTGGGCCTGATGTAGAAACAACAATGAAACGAACACATAAATATCAGTAAGTCCTGTGGTGGGCAAAATGGGTTTTTAAGCAAATAGTGTCATTCCAGGCTATAGACAACGTGTAGTTTTGCAATTTGTTTGACTTGTAAAATACTCGAGTTTCATTTATTGCCTAACTTTCTTGTTCGTTTTGCCAAGTAGCCTAAGATACAATCTTAATTACACCAACAGGACAAATAGGCCAATTTGATTTCATGTAGCCTATTATTGCCTACGTTTAGGCTGAGTAGGACTGTGGCAGTATTGAAATCAAACAGTTTACTAACGTGAATAAGCATGAACTCGTGTGCTTTCAAATATGAGGTCAGCAATGTTTTTATAATGCATACGTTTAAAAATATAGAATTTAAGTGGGCCTATCTTAACCTATAGCCGTATAAATATTGCATTAAAATTTTGCGCACGTTTACGTCATCATGTAAGGTGCGTGCGTCACTGATAACTCAAGCAGGCCTCAGTCCGACGTTGCCAGTTTAACTGTGCATTTTTTTAATTTTTATGAAATGTAGCAATGTATGGGAAGAAAGAACATAGGCTATACGTCATGGTGGAAGAAATACAGCCATTTACATCTTATTTGGGATTGTAATATGAAAAACAATGGACATATTATCAGGATTCAAGCGTAACTTTAGTCTATCACGGTCCGGTGAATGTTTTAGTACAAAGGGTTGTGGCTTTGTTTGATTCCAACTCACGAAGCACATCTGACTCCATTTTTACGTCAACTGTCTTCAATGTGGCCTGGCTTAAGCGGGGCCCAACCCATAGCATTCAAAGAAAACGGCACCATCAGGACAAAATGCACAGTTCCTCGATTATCATGGCACCAGAGTTATGCAATTCTTTAAAAACATGACATCGCACTGAACAATAACATCTCGAAGCTAAGAAGTGTTCTTTGGTTAATTGTCGATCAAAAGTCTACGTTTGAAAACATTGAGTAGGCTAGTCTGTGTGTGCGTGTTATAGACGTGTTATTATCATTCTGTGATCTTCTTTATGCTGCCCTTTAGAAAAACTAAAGTTATAAAGACTCCACGCATAAACAGACAACAGGACCTACATTCATGTTTAACTAACAAAAGGTCAACTGGTGTCAATACATTTGCACTAGCCATTGCTCCTTTCAAAAATAGATTCAGTTGATGCATTGACCTATTATATCATAGGTTTTGTTAAAATCCTTATACTGATCACACAATCAATCACAAATCAATCGTCCTTGTCAATCAATAAATATGTCCTAACAATAGAGACGATATACCGTCAAGTTCAAGGAGATCGAGGTAAAAAATGTAGTAGCACCCTGTCAACCGAACCCGTCTCTATCATATATTCGTCCATATTGTAAACTGTAACCAGATTTGTCTCAAATTTATTTTTGTTGAATACTAACAAATGAATTAATGCATATATGAAACTGATTTGTTAAGACCCATACGCTTAGTAGCCTTGAGGTTCACATGCCTAGGCCTTGGGCATGTGATTATTCTTTAAACAGAAATACAGTATGCAGGCCTACTATTATGTAGCTTGATGTTATTGGGTGATTTTGGTTTGTTAAATCTACGGTTGAATTTAAAGGATAAGATTATATGCGACCTTGGTCTGTTTAAAATCTATAAATTGTCCACGTCCAAGTTTACTTTGTCACTAATCAAAACGTTTAGGATATGTAATTTTGATACATGACGACCATAACGTCTGTTTACAGGTATAGACTGGCTACCCCTTGAATGTGTCCAAACATAAGCTAGTAGGCCTACTGCAAACATGATAACATTAGATCTGTCATGATAATAAGTGTGTGTGTGTGTGTGTCTGTGTGTGCGAGCAAGTGTGTACCCGCGTCAATGCAAACAGACAATGGCTTTTAAAATACAAAATGTGTTATTTTTGTTCTTGTTTCATTTGTTATTATTTTGGCTTATGTAATACTTTACATTTGTATACATTCATTTGATAATGTGTCTATGAGACACACACACAGAAAGAAAGAAAGAGAGAAAAAGAGAGAAAAGGAGAGAAAGAGAGAGAGAAAGAGAGAAAAAGAGAGAGAAAGAGAGAGAAAGAGAGAGAAAGAGAGAGAAAGAGAGAGAGAGAAAAATTGTATAGGTGGGGGGAGTAAGGGGTTTCTACATCAGCAAACAGCCTAAATATATAACCAAGATAACTAAGTATCACTCAAATAGTGATAAACAGACAAACAGAACATTCAGAGACTGTAGCGCCTTACCAGATGAAGGCCGGTCCGAGTATCTCGTGCAGTAAACCCACGCAGGCCATAACATGGGCTGGGATTCTTTAGCTGGTGGAGATCCTCCATTACTGGCACTCACAACCATAATTGACGTGGTGTTGTCTCCAAACCTTGTTGTAGTCCCATTGCCTTCGCCTTGTTTGGACGGGCTCTGCTTAGAAGACGGGGAGGACGACGAGGACGACGATGAAATGCTGTCACTGCTGCAGTTGGAATCCTGGGAAAGGCTGCTGGCGTGAGATGGCCTTATTATCAACGGGTTGACGTTTTCTCTGCCCGATGTCTGTGCCCGCTCCCGCTCTCGCTCTCGCTCCCGACCCCCCTGCTCCTTCTTGCAGCCGAAGTCTGGCCGTAGAATATTGTCAATAAAAAAGTTTGTTGTCCTGTGGACTTGCTGAGCTGCCTGGTGGGGCAGAATCGCAGGGGACGGTAGATTCGGGGAGAGGGACACGCTTTCTCCCTCTGTCGAATCACGGCTGTTTTGATCCTTTTGCTCTTCCATAGCTGGAATAATTTTCGGCTGGAGCGCAAACTCTCCACGCCAAACTCCACTTGTTGCTCAATACCGTATCCAAATTGAACAAATTAAAGAGCAGTGCTGTTTTGATATTGTATAATGTGTATACCTTTGCTTGAATCTAAACCATCTACAGCGTTAACATGTTGGTCCAAGAGCAATCATAGTCTTGCCATAGCCTACACCGCAACCCAGCCTATCCGCATTACGCGCAGCAACGATATGCCTGCCGTCTCCTTATGTACGTCAACGCGATCTTTCTAAACTCTCCTAAAACCGTTATCCCCCTCACATACTTTTGTTACACCAACCGGAAGCACGTGAGTGCATACACACGTGCAATAGACCAATCAGTTGTGGAGATCCTCGCTGTCACTACTGACGACGTCCAATCACATTTAATGTTTCTCAAAAGAGAAGTAATAGATGGATTCAGGACTCCAAACAGGGGATCTTAATAGTGCACCGTACCCTCTTGCTACGGTAGAATGTTTCTCTCCAATAGATTATGAAACAACAACTAGAGATATCTATAAATAGGGTCACGTGGGCACTGAAAAAAGTATATCGATTTTATTTTCAATTTAATTTTGTTTGGCAGACCTTCCATTTTATATTTTCTTACTCTAGATTATCTCCATGATCACCTATCGAGTGAAGTCCCAACATTTCAGATATAAAGCAAGGAAAAATTGAAAGATCGTCATTTCCCCCCCAAATGCATCATTTATCATGTCAATAAGAACATTATTACGATGAACAGTTATAACATCTTCAAACACACAGATTCACGGATTACCTACAAACACTTTATGAACCCTGCTTATGTCGATGCGGTAATTGAGAGGTTGACTATGGGAAATTAGGAACATGAGCGGTGACAAACAATGAGATTTTTGACTTTGTCAAAAACATAAAAAATGTTTTGATTTATTTTATTTTACCCTCCCATCAAGTTGAGTATCAGTGAACAGATTCGTTAATACCCTACGATTTCCGGCTATTCTGTAGGCCTCTGTGAAAATTGCAGCTGGCTCTCTAAATGTAAAACAATTCAATTTTACATTACAGAAACAGTAATGATGAATAATGCTCACAAACAGGTAGACTATAGGCCACATTTGAATTGCATATATATGTTAGAAATTTAAAGTGCACAAAGAGATTAATGTAGACCGATTTTGCTGGGATTAAACGAAAACGCTGCTGCGCAGAGTAGATTTTATACATTTTCAAATGTTGCTACATGCACGTTTTGCCATTTCGATCCTGGTTGAAGACTAAAATGACCACACTCTGATCAGGCGACTGCCCTCTCCAGTTTTGTCTCATTAAATGAAAGCAGACAAGCCTAACCTTAATTGGTCTAGTAATAAAGAAAGTTCTCTTGAAATCATAGAATAGATTCATACTCAACATGCTTGCATTGAAATCTTTATCCCAATGCTAGTGTGGGTACTTAATTAAATTCTAATTAGGACACTATCAATATGCTATTTAGCCAAGCGGCCATTGTGAAACGCAGTTCTTTTCAGACGGTAAATGAGGACCCATGCTCTTATCTTGCCTGCAAGAGACGCCTTGAGAGGGACTGCAAAAGATAATTTATAGGTTTTAATTACCCCTCATTCCGCCTGATCAGCTTGGCGTTCATCACAAGAGGTTGAATAAAACCCGGTCAAAAGCGTTGTCACTATGCCTTGGCAGAACGCTTAATCAAAGTAAGCAGAGCCGTAGTGCACTCTGTGGGGATGGCCACGTAATTTCCAAGGTGCTGATAAAGCCAGTTGAATAATGCGTAAGTCTTCGGAGACACCATTTACAGAAATGACTTTATTGACGGCTTAACGTTGGTAATTCATTTTACCTTTCATGTACTGGGCCTGGATTTGTTACAGTAATAGGATGATAAATGTACTGACGGATTGCAGCTCGTTTTATTGAACACACACTCCCAAACACACACATTTTCTGTCTCTCTCTTTCTTTCTTTCATACGCACACACACACACAAACACACTCTTCACAAAACTGATGAATGCACTTTTACTTTTAGATTTTCTACTTTATTAAAATCGACTCCCGAACATTCGGGTTTCCTCCGAATGTGACCAAAAATTGGACTGTTCTACATCGGCGTGTTCAAGGTAGGCCTAAGTCTACAGTCTACTCTGTTTTGTGGATGAGAATATATGGGTCAAATTGTCCATTTGGACACATTCTTGGAGGAAATGGAGTTCAGTTATTGCAGATGTAGCAGATCAGTTATCGGCTATTTTAGTTTTGTATGAACATTGCGTTAAGAATTATGGGCCCACCCTACCTACAGTTTCGCTGGAATTATAATACAGTAAGCGTATAGTTCCAAAATTTGAGGTGAGTTTAAATCTGAACTGGTATATAGCCTGTAGGTAGGCAGGATAATGAATTCAATAGGCCCATCCTTGGCTTAGAATCTGAAAATCTGGTTGATTCTGTGAGATTGTGAACATGGATAAAATATTTATTTTTTTCAGATTAGCCTACTCGATGCACACGCATTGAATATAAAGTTTCTTTCTGGGCTTTAAAAAAATGTACCCTAACCTAACCCTTTCTTTTGAACGAAAATACTATAGATTTTCGATAGAAAGATCAGATTATGGTAGTTCACAAGATATAAAAGGTAAGTGAAATGTTTAGGCAAGGTCTCTGACAGTGAGGCACCTAGGCCTTCAGCACAGGTAAACTAAATAAATAATAGGCTAAGTAAACTAAGATTAAAAAAAAATATTTTGTTGTCACAGAAGACCTATTGACGAATAGGCTGCATGTAGGACTTACAATGGCTAGTAATATCCTGTAGGCTATGTCTGTCTTTTAATTTATGACACTGGTTACTATGTAGGCCTTAGTAAGGGTTTGTTTACATAGTCTTGGAATATAATTAAAGTACATCAAGATATTGGGAAAATTCTAGGTTACAACAACACAATTTAATCGGTCGTTCGGTAGACCAGTGGTAGTGGTATTTCAAACAATGAAAATACATTTATACCCTACATGTGAAGGCAAAACGTCACCGTTCCTTGAAGACAGGCCTGTTGGTGCAGGTTAATGTAGTATTCTGGAGTGTTCTGGATACCCCTTGACCTCGGCGGCACTGCGTGTAGAATAGATGACTTTTCATGTGCGATACAAAATGCGACACTATGCTGTCCCCCAGCGGTAACATGATTACATTGTGTTTCACCGTCTCAAAGCAGTGGAAACAACTCACACATTTTAGAACGCAATTCGTAACAAAATAAAGGGCTAGGGTGACATCTGGTGGTGACGATTGCAGGTGCACCTTCTCTTTTCTCCATTCACGCGTTTGCACACATTTTAGGTGTCCCTTTGCAATGCCACTGTGACTGTCTCTTTTTTTCAAGAAAATTCAACAATGCATCAAATCTATTGATTTGGACAATTGTACTTCAGCGGGCTTCTGAGAACAAGTATAAATACTGCAATCAAATTCAGAATGACCAATAATATTTTATGAAGTGTACTCTACCTTACATAACGTGCATCACTCACATCTATGTTAGGCTAAATACAAGTTGCTTCTCTGCCGACAAGAAAAGTCTCAACAGTTGTCCAGTAGATGGCAGAAGAAACCAAATGAAACCACTGTCCAGTTGTCTCACAGTTGACCTCTCCCCATTCCAGAGCGCTGCAAATTCTACGTTGCAGATGCTACTCCCAAACAATATTAATCAAGGACCAAAAACGTTAAATACATTTTATATGTCCAATATCTATTTTCTACTGCCTCTGCAACTATGGGAACGCCCACAGACCACACAACATTGAACTCGTTTACTGAATGGTTTCATTAGTGTGACAACTGAATGGTTATAGTGTCATGACTGATGTTTGGTGAATAGCTAAGGAAAAAATCCAAGCAAACAAGAACTTAAAGGAATTCATGAGAAGACGATGAATGATTTAAACGGAGCCATTTTGAAGCAGTGATCCCAGGTGGAATATTTTCCTCAAACAAAGCAGATTGATTTCAACCCTCTCTCACAATGCCCATAGTCTTAATAAGTCATCTCGCCAGGGAGTGTCCTTGATGCATGTTTAATTCAAGGGCAGTGTTGGGTAAATATGAGACGAGTGGAAATGTATTCCTGAATGAGACACTAAATGGTACCAGGACATCAGTCTGATATGAATGCATCATCCAAATGACTTCATTATCTCAAAATGGTATCATGCAATGGCGTTCCGGATCACCCAAACAGCATGCAGAGGTGGGATATGTTACATTTAAACATACACACTGCTTCCTGTTCTCTGTCACGACACACGTCGTTGAATTAATGCGTCACAATTTCTGTGTGAAATCGCTCACTTTGAATGGAGCTATACAGTCAGTCCTGCAGCTCAGGTCTCATATACCTTTTTTTTGTGCTGTGGAGGTGGAGAGGATGTTTGCATACTAAACTGTAATTATCATTCAGCGCTCTCTCTCTCTCTCTCTCTCTCTCTCTCTCTCTCTCTCTCTCTCTCTCTGTCTCTCCCAAGACCCCTTTTCCAGTCCTCTCCAGTAATAAAACATGAGGGCCCCCTTCTCCCCTCATTTATTAGTCAGAGGAAACTGGGGTCAGACCCAGTTGATCTTTGGCCTACACCTATCATGTATAATTGAGGAGTTAATGCAGATAAATAATTAAGCTATTGAGAGTCAAGATGACTGGTCAGGCATGGATCCTTCCACTCATTATCTCTCGGTGACATCGTCAGGGAGACAGGCGTTGGCATGGAGAATTTACAACGATGGAAAGGATTTGGAAAGATCAGCTAGAACGAAGTGGTTAGTTTTGGAGACTTGTTTTGATCCCCCTATTTTTCAGTTTATTTTAGTTCACATTGTGTTCATAGGTGTTCCCATACTGTATCCCAGAGTATATCACACACATTCTGGCGCTCAATTGTTTAGACTCATAGAGGGTCCTTGTCTATTTTCATGGAGGATAATAGTTCCTGGTTTCTTCCCAAAGCTAACCATATCCGGGGTTAGAGGATCGGGCAACCTACAAGTCACTGTGAGTTTCGATTCTGAAGTCAAGGCCATGGTTGGTTGTTGTGGTACACTAACTCATCCATTGCTGTAGGGTCTGACCTTGTTTACAGTCGGTCACTGTTCAAACTCACCACAGCGCTTGTCACTGTGCCCTCTGTGACATTGGGCACCAGCTTCAGTTACTCTCAGCAAAAATGTAAAATGATCGGGTGCACTTGATATGAGTCGTCAACTACAATGGAGTCAACAGCCTCAGTCCTGTGAATAAAAACTGCGAAGCAAATACACACAGGAATTATACATGACAGGAATTATATTAATTTACAGTTACCTTCTGAGACACCAGAGTATCGTTTAGAGTGACATTTCCAGTGAACATGTGAAGTTACAAGTTACACAGCAAAAACAGCTGAGTTTTCCTCCTCATTGTTCTCTCTGTCAGACACAAAACTGTGGTCACAAGTCATCCTGATGAGGCGTGAGTGGATGCCAGTTTGTGTTGTCCCAAACAGGAAGCTCGTTCTTGCGCGTTTGACATGACGACAACCGGGGATCTTGACATGTTTTGACTGCTGACAATGAAAGGTCAAAATATATTTGCCTCATCCGCAGTTGTGCTCAGGCTTGAAGTTGAGAACCGTGTCCTACTTAAATACAACGCTTTACTTTGACCACACTGACAACGATTCCATTTTCTAATTGTATCGACGTTGATGTTGTTGGGGGGGAAAACAACTCACGTCCTGGTGTTGCTGTGTCATGTCTTCCTGTCATCATGAGACTTCACGTGTTTCTGAAGTTGGGGGTCCACATGGACAAATCAGAGAAATCAACGTTTGATTAGCTTTCTTTGGAATCTGAAGATTTTTTTTGTCGTTCAACGCTAGCCTCATTAGCAGCCTGGGGAGAAGGGCCCTCATCTATGATGCTGGCAGGAGCCACTAACCTTTCCATGGGCCCCTGGAGGAGCTGTCAGCTCATTTATATACAAGTCGTGTCAATTTCAATGCTAAAGGGCGGCTAAATACAATTTGTGTTGAGGTAAGTTTAAAACACAGGGAGTGGTCATTGGGAAAGGTTGCTGATCAGTGATTTGGCTTGTTTCACTGCAGCCAATCCAACATTTCCTTAATCTCTCTCTCTGTCTCTTTCTTTCTTTCTTTTAATGGTTTAATAATTCACTTTATTCTTTGATGGGTCATTGAAATAATAGTCACCCCCTAACCCTGAAGTTCCTTGATAGAACTAAATTATCTAATGGCCTGAATCCTTTTTATGTCTTACCTTTGCAACTAATCTTTTGATGCATTTCATTCAAACAGACAATTCAATTAGAGGAAGGCAGGTTTCTGCATGATTGACCTGCAGTATAAATCGCACCATAGTGAGAAAACTGAAAGATGAATGTGAGACAGAAGAAAAATCACTGGAAAAGCATGAAAACTCAGAGTGTCATGCAGAGTTTAAGACTCTTGCGGCATGTAAACGATTATGTGTCATACACAAAAGATGACAATCAGAGAGCCAGAGGAACAGGGGGAGGGCGAGGCAGGAGGGAGGGCGAGGCAGGAGGGAGGGCGAGGCAGGAGGGAGGGCGAGGGAGGGAGGGCGAGGGAGGGAGAGAGGTGACAAAAGGGACTTAGGGGAAATGATAGGAACTTCTACCCTCATCGAAGGGCTCGGTTTGAAAGAGTCATGATCCATTGTGTGTGAGTATGTGTCTGTGTGCCTATGTGTGTGTGTGCGCGCACACGCGTATGTGTCTGTGTGCGTACGTGTGTGTGTGCCTGTAGTTTATGTGCATGTGCGTGAGTGTTTGCGTGTGTGAGAGCGTTGGGTCATGATGGATCGCTTCGTCCCTCCGAGCCCCTTATTATGCAAAGCAGCCCAGAACATAGATGTGTCTTTGACAGCCATACACTCTGGTACGGCCATTTCCCCAGCTGTGAATCATCTTCTCCTTAGCGAGCCATCGGAGGAATGCAGATTGAGAGACATTAGTCAGCTCTGGGCTCCAGAGTCTGGATTCGGACACTACAGAAGAATTACACACGGATGAAGTGTCATATTGGAGCTTGATAAGTGTCTCCTGTTTCCAAATGCAAATGCCAGCACAGAAACACCCAAGGGCATTACCAGGATGCAGGTTTTTGACCTTGGGAAGGAGAATACCGTCCAGCGTTTATGGTCCCCAGTTTGTCGGGTTGAAGAGTCGGCCCAAGCAGTTGACGCTGACCTTACAACCATCACGTCACAATCATCATGTCACAACCATCACTTCACAACCATCACCTCACAACCATTACGTCACAACCATCACGTCACAATCGTCACGGCACAATGGCAATGTCACAATGGCAATCCATTCCATTGAGGCGTCAGTTTTTCGTTAAAACCACCGACAGAGTTGGCATTCTGGTCGTGATTGGCCACCGGTAGCTCAGCCTTTGGGGCTTTGTTCTTTAAAGTATCTCAAACAGCAACAAGAGCATGAGAGGAAAGTTTGGAGGCCCCAAAGCAAGGCAACTGTGCATTTTAATGACGGTGAATGGAAATGATCCTGTCTGTTCCTGAAAGATGACATGACCCAGGAAGTCTCAGAGGCACTGGTAAAGGTGACACAGTACAACAAGGCTTCAGGCGTGTCACTTTTTCAGGCTATTAATCGTTTGAGAGGAAAACCACATCAAAGGCACAGTTTTATGTTAAGAATTGTTGGAAGTTTAGAAGTTTAGCAGAGTAAATCCTTTCCACCCAATCTACCTGTGTGCCAATGCTGTTTCTCACACCTTAATGAGCAGAGGCCGAGGGGAATTCTTCACCTCACTGTCTGAATCCCACCAGTCCCTTATCCATTCTCACCGACAGCACCCCCCCCACCACCCCTCACACACACACACACACACATACACAAAAGCCTCAGTTTGACCGGTTAGGTCAACCCTTACATCCATGCAGTCCATGCTAATTAGAGACAAGCAGGGAGAGGTGCAGACTCACAGGCACATCCTCGTCTGAATAACGATCGAACAAAACAGAGCACCCTCAGTGTACCAGCGCCGTAACAGTCAAACTCTCTACACCGCTGGACACCAACACACTCCAAAAGAACCCCTCGCGCCACACGATGGCACGGCGATAAACTCTACAATCCTTCCCTTTCGTGTTTTGCACATCATTTTTTTCAAGGGAAATGTGTTCCTTTGCTGGTGTGATGGAGGATGTGAGAGGCAGCCGGGGTCCAGACAGTGGGGATGCGGACCATCATTACTCCAATATGAGGGCTGCTTCTCAGCTGTCACACCACATCACATCTGAGCAGCCAGCCAGACTTGTCCCCCCATCTATCAGGGAGCTTACCATCCTGCCTGTCACTCGCCAATCGCTCTCTCTCTCATTCGGGAGGGCTCAGTCTGGCCATCCATCTTGATGCGAGTGACACCTGCTATTGTTGATATCTCAGTTGCATGGGAAGCTTGCTTTCCTACCCTGATGCTGTGATTGTGGCGGCACTCTGGTGATCTGGAGGCGGGATAGGTTATCATAAAAGTTTTGTCAAAGAAATTATCTCTGGCAACGACAAACACACACATGCAAGCACGCACACACACACACAAACTTGCAGTACCCTAAAATAAAGTGGATTTCTACATCAGAAAGATAAGTTCTCCTACAATAAGTGTGATTATACCATGCAAAGATACAATATAATAATGATGATATAAAAAATATCATATTGATAATCTGTGAGCCCAAACAGTGGACTGGCACCAGCCGTAGTTCCTGAATCAAAGGCTTGGTCACTTTCACTGCCACAACTAAATGCGGTTTTGCCTGAAACGAACATACTGACTTGCTGACCAGGTGCACATCTGGCGACATCCTGACAGTGTAAAACCCAAAGCCAGTCATCTGAGCATCTCTGCTTCCTAGAAGGGCTGCTGTGCCTGTACTCTGACACAGTGTGGTGTCGTGTCAAATGCTGAAACACCCCCCAACCCTCTAGCACTGCAGCCGTCAACAGGAAGCCATGAGACTTCCAGAATAGACCAGCCTCTGGACTCAGGGATATCATCACTTCTTTTTCACCTTGTTAGCTTCTTCCTTCCCCAAGGGTGTGAACACAGACAAGCAACTGCTAATGATCTGGTTCATAAGATAAGATCAGATAAGATAAGTAACTCTGATAGAAAACGTTCCCAGATCTGCGTTCCGCGTTGAGGTCATCTTGGCTACTCTGCTACCCTTCACTGATGGGTGATCTGATATTTTTATCCCCAAAACAATGTGAGTAAGGAGTGTGTGAGGTATTTAACACTTCCTTAATGATCCCAGATGAGGTGTGATTCTTGAGTGACAAGGTAATGTCACAACCCACAACATCTCGTCTCTTTGTAACGCCTGCTCACAAGTTTTGAAAAAACTACAAGCTCCCTCTTGTGACAGTGATCTAAACTGTGTTTCCACAATTCTGCAATACAGTCATGACTGTTTTGTCTTAGTGGGAGTTTTTATGTTAATCTAAACCCTTCAAATGATAAATGAGTGCGCTGGCAAGATTTTAGACGACGATAACAGATGGTTGACATTTTATAGGTATATTGATAAAGTACACATTTTTTGTGATTATAGCTAAGTTGATCAAATCCGAAAATTGGAGAGGGAAACAAAAAAACAACGTGGCTGAATGTTGTTCATCAATGCTTGCTAATATTTGTTCTGCATGATTGCTGTTTAATTGATGGTAATATGTAAACAGCTGTTCATCCCTTCTCCAGGTGGAGACTCGCTCACACACATACACAACACCACCCTCCTTAGAATTAGACATGTTGATTTAACAGTGTGCTATAAAGATTCTCAATCACACATCAATTATCCTTCATATCAAGGTCTGCAATCAAATACCCCGTGTTTGTTGAAGTGCTTGTTCATGACGGTTGCTGACCAACTACATTCATGAATAGGCATGCCTCCACACTGACCATTTCTCTCCATCGGTAACCAACTAACATCTTCCTGAAGGCATTTTGATCCACAGGTTTGTTTTGTCCTCTCTCCCCCTGAACTGCTAATGACACTGTGTCGTGAGGCTGCATTGATCAGTGTCTGGGGAGAGGGATCCTCCTGGTTTCTCCCACCTCAAGCTCTCATCCATCCAGCCAGGCCTGCAGGAGGAGACAGCCTCGGCCGTTAGACCGCTGGATGAGGAAGGGACAGGTGAGTCAGCTTTGCAGAATACAGATGAAAACGCACAGGTGAGCTAGCTGAGGAAACGGTATGGACAGCAGCCTTCCCCCCCCCCCCAAAAAAAAAAAAAAATTATATATATATGTAGGTCCAAAACACTTGCCCACTTTTAAAAGCATTGCCATGGTTCTGCTAGCGAGAGGTCTTTGTGGATAGCGAAGTGATTCTGTTTACCTAATTACAGTTAAGGAACTATAGGAGACACTGATGTCCACAGTAGCATGAATGGCCTCCTTATAATGGGTCTCATAGGGATGTTTTTAACACATGCTAAAGGAATACTTTGTTTTTAATCTAGAATATATATGTGCATACATGAATCATCAGTCTATGTTCAATTAGTGACAGACAACATACTGTAAAACAAGATTTATTGGTATACACCAGGACAAAATCTGATACAATGAAAGCCTTTACACAGTGATGAAAGCTGAAGCACAAGACCCATGGCCCTGCAAGTTTGCGTTCATCTCTGTGCTGTTGCTTTTAGATACACATATTATAAGTGCTACTTCTGAACACAATGTATTCTGTTCAAGGTTATCACATCCAAACGAATCACCCTAATTTACTATGTAAATCTCTTTACCCATAAGTAAAGAGCCTGATGATTTCATAAACTTTCCCA
Organism: Hypomesus transpacificus; assembly: GCF_021917145.1. Classification (NCBI taxonomy): domain Eukaryota; kingdom Metazoa; phylum Chordata; class Actinopteri; order Osmeriformes; family Osmeridae; genus Hypomesus; species Hypomesus transpacificus. The sequence continues at coordinate 9,326,790 of NC_061071.1, forward strand.
ACAGAGAATAAACTTAAATAGAACACCAACAACGAACTTTACTGCGCACTGTACCTCAAAGAAAAGGGAAAGGAAACAGTCTTTATACCTGAGGGGAACTTTAGTCAGGATACAACATGAAACCAGAGAAGGTGCTGTACTTATTGTTATTGCCTCCGTGAGCTTTGCCACCGTCCAGTTTAATGTAAATCTCGTCCCCAGACTCGAGGTGTAGGACGACGCTGTTGCTCGCATAATCATAGTTTTGATCCGCATCCTGAGCGATTGCACTCGCCCGAACCTGTGAAGTCAGACACACAACGAGTTATTAGATGGAACTTCTGATCTACAACTGTGAGATTGTACTGTATTACATCTGCTGGTCTGGAGTGGAACCACGTGCGTAATTTGCGCACTGGACACAATCAAATTTGCATTCCGCGCTTAAAGGAATGCGAACGTTTTCGTATTGTTCATGCTTTTGATGTCTAATTAGGCATCTAATGTATTGCGGTATCTTTTTTCCAACATTTATAGAATGATTACCTGTCCGTTTTTGCACAAGTCAGCCCACATGCTGGTTCCATCTCCGCCCCTCATTAGCACATGATACGTGAAAAAATAGATTCCGGACACTTGGCAGGTAAACTTTCCGGTAGATGGATCGTACTGATTTCCCAAGTTTGTAACAACATCGTCAAACTTGAGAACCTCGTATCCTTCATGGGGATTCTTCAGACCTACATAGAATGCTATCTTAGCGCCATCGGCTGAAGTGTTAACTTCATCTGTTTCGGTCTTTGCGGTCCCTGACGTTACCGCCGGATAAACAGCCTTTCCGGAATCACCCCTGTCACCAGGTGGTCCTTTTGGACCGGGTGGTCCTGGTTCACCCGGGGGGCCTCTGGGTCCCGGTTTTCCCGGCCTGCCCGGTTCCCCTTTAGTTCCTTGGGCCAACGGCGGCGGAGGGATGGCGTTAAGGTCCTGCATCACCTCCATTGCCGTAGCGCTCGGTTTTGAAGTGTACGGATCGCAGATCATTCGACAGGTGCCCATCATCTCATAATGAGCCGAAGTCTTGGAACTTTGCACAAGCAGCGGTATTGCTATGAGTAGGGCCAACACCATGACGATGCCAACCACTGCCGCCACAAGTCGCTTCCTCTGCACTATCCGAGGAACAAGCGATGAAAAGTCAGATGATCTTGGAGAAGTAATTGTGAAAGATTAAAAGAGAAACCGTATTGAGTCGCAAAAATTGAGGCAATCGCTCTCTTTTTTTCAGTACAGCTAAATCTATTTCGTTGGGACCCAGAAGCCTTCGGCGGTCCTGCCACTATCACAGTGCGTCAGAGAGCTCACACACTGAGGCGACGCGTCTTGACCTAACTGGGCTCGCGCTGGTTCTCCGCGCCTGGGTTAGGAGCGCCTTGAGCAATTCTAGTCCATCTGGATGCAGGAGGGGTTACGCTGACGTAACAAAACACAGAATAAAGCCTGTTGCCGTTAGGATTATGATCAAGACATTAATATAGCAATCTTTATGTATGAAATACAAATCTTTAACTTTCGGTTGATGGTGAATTGGAAAGGTAAAGCTTGATGCGAGCTAGTTTATTGTAGAATTGTAAACATGTAACGGTAGGTTATTCGTTATCCGTTACAAAAAACAAAACTGTGGGTAGGCTATAGGCTATAGGTTACGCCACTTGATTTTATTTTGTGAGTTTCTCCTCTCATGAGCTATCTTTCAGCACCACGCGTGTTGCTACTTTGACCTAAAAATCGAAAACAAAAAAACACTTTGGTATTTACTGATAGAGCCTTAATTATAATCTCTAATCAATATCTGGCAAGGATGAATGATACTTTGGAACGTGCCGTTCTGTCTAAGCAGAACACATAGCTTAGGTTTTTTCAATTGGTTTCAAATCTCCAGGGAAGTGATGTTTTCCCGTCTGTAACAAATATGGTAATCCGCATGTTCCAGGGCTGGTATTTAGCATTTCACACCCTGTCTCAGCAAATAAGATTGCAGCTTAGAGTTGCATGAACTCATTTCTCACACGTGTTGAATATATATATATGTGTGTAGGCCTATAGGCTATCACATTCGAAATCCAATGTATTTTGGTCTTTATTCAAATGATTCACGGTCTATAACGGACGCTTCGTTATGAAACAATTATCATAATGTGCTACCAGACTTTTGACTGAAATAGGTTTTGCCAAGGTCGTTGGACGCTGCAGAGGCAGCTTGGTGATCTGAGGTCAACGTAAGCCTATAGCCAGCTGGGAGGTTTGCTCAACCTTGTTTATCTCGTCACGAACATATAAAACCTTCCAAATAAGGCGCCTGAAACAAGTGTTGTGACAGCTACATTTCACACAGTTATTTGATTGTGATGCCCCAGTGGCATGTCTACAATCATGTGACTGTTTTCATTGACGAATAAGATAATCCAGTCATCATGTTGATAGTCTTACATGGGTGAACAATGCTGGCAGCTGAGCCAACACACTGTCATGTCCAAGCATGTAGCTTTGGGCTGTGTGTGTATGTGTGTGTGTGATGGGGCGAGGGGAGGTGGGGGTGGGGGTGGTTGAACATGAGGCTTACTGTCATCTTTATCCCAGGCAATGACACCTCTGAGACTGATTCCAGCTCTGGTTTGGCTTTTCAGCTACTGGGTGATTTGAGTGCAGAGGAACAGCACTGGATCGCATGGCCATTGCAAACACGCACAGAACAAGACTGCATGAAAAACCTGGGAAGGTTAGTCTCTGCGTGAGTCATCTCCACATCCAGCTGAAGTCGTGCCTCTGAGGAAAAACAAAGGGATGGAGAGGAGGATTGGGAGTGTGTTGCACAGACTACCGTGTCACATCAGAGGCGCCTTGACTGGTGGCAGTGTGGACAGTTCTTGAGCAGCTAGACGGAGACATGTCATGTGTGGAAAAAAACTCACCACCACAAAGACAGAAACAAGCTTGGGGCAGTTGCTTCTTTTAAAGGCCTCACCAGTGAGACATGATCTGGACCTGTGTGCTTGGCGAGGAACTACTGGAGGTGGAGGTGGAGCCCCAGCGTGGGCCATTCGGCGGCATGTGATGGAGGTGGTTGCAGCTTAGTAGCAGAGCATTTAACTGCAGATCAAGGTTGCAGGTTTGAATCCCTCTCCCTGTCCTGAATGTCGCTGTGGATGAAAGCACCTGCTTGAATAATTATTTCTGCAACGCATTCATGTTGCCAGTGCTTTTATCCAAGCGACAAAGAGAGAGGATTTGAAACTGCAACCTTTTGGTCTGCCGTCAAACGATCTACCCCTGAGCTGTACCCATCTCATGCATGTGGCAGTCTGTCAGCCATGCAGTAGCAGCAGAAGGCACTGTTTGTGGGGCTAGTACCAAGAGAAACATAGAACTTCAATCTGCCTCGCATGGCTTTGACCTTTCCTCAGGACAAGCATGCTTCACCTTTAGGCTAGGGCAGAACAAGTCAGACATGCACCACTGTGCCACTTACAGTCTTCAGGCCCTGCGTGTCAAAGTATCTCTGCAGTCATTCTGCCAATGACTGCAGTCATTCTGGCCAAACACAGGCCTGGGGAGCCTAACAAAGATCTGTTGCATCTTAGCTTGGTTCAGAGTATAATTATGAAAGTTGACACTGGAGAGTCCATATTGGATCTGGGAGTGTATACAGCCAAGTTAACACCTGACTTGAACCAGAAATAACTTCCTGTCCGTTGCACGGGAAGGACACCAGTTTTGAGTCAAGTTTCAGAGAAGACGTTGGGTTTTGAAATGGCACTAATGCCGTGAGAAACACGAGTGAACACAACGGGAGCCCCTAAACAAACTGTAAATCCCCAACACGCAGTTTCACAAACCTTCATGGGGACACTAATGCAGTTTGTCGACTGAGCTGCAATTCGGTGGCGATGATGAGCTTCCTCATCTGAAAGATTATAGCAGATCGCGGCTAAACCCACTGGTTGACATTGGCCAGAGCCGCTCAGCGGTCTCATTTTAGTGTTCCGCAGTCACCCTGTTGGACGTTCACATCCACTGGCTAAATGTCCGGGGCTTCCAGTCCCTCCTGACCCACTTCCCTCAGCCTGGCACGTGGTCCTGTGAAAACTGCTATGATGCGCGGAGACTGACTCATATGGCCCTCGCGGCAGCACTAGTGCCCATCTCCTAACGCCTCGTCCTCAGCCAGGCAGACAGATCTGGGCTTCAGCTCGCCAGTGGATGACTTGGCAGAGGACCCTACAACTGGCTGGATGTTGTTATGTGACATCTCATCCCGACAGAGAAAAGATAGATGGGTGTTGTCAAGATGTGGATTAGAACGAGATTCTCTCCGCTAGCCCTCATTCTTCTTTTTAATAAAAACCCCTGTACATTCAAAACAACAAAAGAGCAATGAAAATAGGTTGGCTTAATAATGCACAATTTCAATGCATTGCAAGTTGGTGACAGGATGTGACTCATCACATGACATCCTATATCAAATAAACTGGGATTCATGTCGTAAAAATAATAGATGTGGAAAGGTGTGACACTGGCCTCCTTGATAAAAGCAGAGTGAAGAGGCTGCCTGGGGGATGTGTTACTGATCGAAGAGAGAGCCCACAGAAGGAATCCCGCACCCCCTCTCCCCCTTCATCTTGACAGACGCGCGGCAGCAAGGTTACTGTAATACGGAGGAGCAGGCTGGCTTTCGAGGAAGGCGGGCAGGGGAATGGATTTGGACGTGGTTGGCATTCAACGTGTGTCTCGATAGACCTGTCGCAGCAGATGAAAGCTAGCTACTAAAACACATTGCATGACTGGGGTGCGTCTACCACACAAACAGATGACCAACAACTGCTCTTAAACCGTAGAAATACAGAAGGCTAGATCAACGATGACAGGGGTACAACACATATTTGCTCATAAATCAAAATCTCCTAATCACATTTAATCAACAAATTGAGACTTCAACTGCCATGACCTCTACCCAGTGGTTGGTCTCTTGAAACCATCATCGCCTACAAATGAATACGTCAAATAGACAAGTAAACACATGCACTATAGAGTGCCACAGATGTAAGCTTAGGGGATATAACCTTTAGCAAGTGGCAAAGGCACAATGATGAACTAGAGCTGACAGCCTCTGACCTGCAGTCAACCCTCACTTTTGCTTCATTGTGTTTTTCATTCATACCCCCAGGTTGGGACTCTAAATGACTTTTAGCAACAGTCTGACAAACAAGCTAAAAAGAAAGTCTTGTCAAAACAGAACCTGTAAACGTATGAAAATGTGTAACCTATTTTAAATGTTTTTGTGTGCTTTTTCAAATAACGCATGACCTTTCAAATGCTCTTTTTCAAATCTCACTCATCAAAGTGTCACGACTTTTCCGTTTTATTTTGAGCGAAATGTTCCTTTTGGCAAGTTATCTCACGTACACACAGGGACGGCAGTTTGGGCGGGGACTCGGTACTGGGCGGGGACTCCGTGCTGTGTCATAGGAGTAGTAGGAACAAACCGCTAAGCAAGAGGGAACCGACGGGTGAGTAGATATAAAACTATTGGCCTGTAAACACCATGCGTATTTTCAATTTACGTTATGCTGCTATACAGTTATAGAATTGACACACAGAACAAAATGAATTAATTCACACAACCAATCATCTGTCAATCTAACCTTTTGTCAAAGTTGGTTGCAAGTTCAACCAAGGACAGTCGAGTTTTTGACTATCTGTATTACAGTAGAATCTGAATCAGATTCGGAATAGTGTTTAATCGCCAAGTAAGTGGTCACAAACAAGGAATTTTCTTTGGTGGGCAGGTAGCACACTAGGATAAGGGACTTAAAACAGACATTGACTTAGCTAGCTAGCTAACAGCTAATAAAAGCGTCTTGCTAAGGAATATGTAGAAGATGAGATGACCCATATCTCTTTATATCGACTGTCCCAATTTCCGGTTAAGTCACATGAGCAAGCAGTCCTCCGTACTAGCCTGCAAAAACGTGAATTTGTAGTGTGACCTAAGTTTTTTTTTAAAGCCACGTGAAATTCTTGTTTGGTAGAGCTGAACTCAAGCAGGAAGTATGCAACGAGGTTAAACCAAGGTTTTCTGAATTGTACCCACTCCTAGCATATGATGCCGAAGGAGGAGATTAGGAAGCCGTTGTTGCGGACCACTCGGCACCCAGATGCCTCCATGTCTGATCCAGGAAGCCCAGTAGTTGGCATTTTGGGCACGGGAGACTTTTCCCGTTCTCTGGCCCGCAGGCTTGTGACCTCGGGGTTCCCGGTGGTTGTGGGGAGTCGCAACCCCAAACGTTGCTCCTCGCTGTTCCCGGAGGACGTGGAGGTGACCAGCCAGCATCAGGCCGTGTCACAGGCTGACCTGGTGTTCGTTGCCATCCACCCTGAGCACTACTCTACCCTGGGTAGCCTGCGGGAGGCGCTAGCGGGTAAGGCCGTTGTGGACGTTAGCAACAGCACCTGTCTGAACAGGGAGGGCCCTTCTCAGGCCGAGCAGCTAGCCGCCATGTTCCCAGAATGCATTGTGGTGAAGGGCTTCAACGTGATCTCGGCCTGGACCCTGCAGACAGGCCCGCGCGATGGGAGCAGACAGGTAGGACCGCGAGGAGGGGGGAGTGTGTCGGAGAACAAACGCACACACACACACTCCGACTGCTACAGACCCGTGTGTGGGTGTGTGTTGGATCGATGGTAAAAGTGGGAGCGGCGGCAGTACTGCTCTGACGGCTCCCTCCCTCCCTCCAGGTGCTGATATGTGGAGACAGCAGCCAGGCTAAGAACTCTGTGTTCCACGTCTGTCGCAGCGCAGGCTTCCACCCCGTGGACATGGGCACCCTCTCGGCCGCCCGCGACATCGAGAACACGCCCCTGCTCCTTTTCCCCTCCTGGCGCCTCCCCGCCCTCGCCACCCTCCTCCTCTTCCTCTTCTTCTACCTCTATAACTTCCTGCGGGACATCCTCCACCCCTACCTCTTCGCGGGAAAGAACGTGTTCTACAAACTTCCCGTGGAGACGGTGAATGTCACCTTCCCTTGTGTTGCCCTGGTGTTGCTGGGGCTGGTCTACGCTCCGGGTCTCCTGGCCGCCTTCCTGCAGCTGTCCTGGGGTACCAAGTACCGCCTCTTCCCTGCCTGGCTGGACGTGTGGCTGCGGAGCCGCAAGCAGCTGGGGCTGTGCAGCTTCCTGTGTGCCTCCCTGCACGCCGTCTACAGCCTGTGTCTGCCCATGAGGAAGTCAGCCCGTTACAAGCTGCTCAGCGCTGCCTTCAAACAGGTACGGACTACCAGGACGCAGAAGGGTATAGGTTCAGTGTGATGGATGCGTGTTTTATTGGAGTGGGTGTATGTTCTGTGTGTGTGTGGGGTCAGGTGAAGGCAGGCCAGGAGGACTCGTGGGTGGAGGAGGAGGTATGGAGGATGGAGCTCTACCTGTCTGTAGGCATCCTGGCTCTGGGTCTCCTCTCTCTGCTGGCCGCCACATCCCTGCCCACCGTGGCCAACTCTCTGAACTGGAGGGAATTCAGCTTTATACAGGTGACGTGCTGCTCTGCCCATACACACACGCACGCACTCGGATACATACACACACTCACTCACGCACACAGAGTCTGAGTAGAACAGTTTCACACCTGCTTGAGTTACAGCTTTTAAGGAAGCCAGTCAGCCCATGAGAGTTGTGTATTCCAAACAGCATAAACATCTGAGCTTAGAGACTGTGTCATCCATGTGTGTCTGCTCCACCCCTCCTCCAGCACGCCTCTCAACGCAGAGCGGGCCCAGACCTGCTATTATGCCACCATTTTCCAGGGATTTGTCGATCTTTGTCGCTTTTGAACTTCCCTGACGTATTTATGCTAAGCTGATCCAGTTGGCTTGAGATCAGTCACATGCTGCTAGTCCCCGTGATGAAAGCCAGGGCTCAGCCCGCCTGTCAGGCCCCCACACCCAGCAGCTTCAGCCCGGCCCCGCTACCCATCAAGATCACTGTCCAGACCCCCTCCAGCTCACCACACAGGCCTGGAGCTGTCCGGCTGGTGGCCGGCCTGGTGGCCGGCCCGGTCAGTAAAAGGCTTGAAGTTAGTGGGCCGGTGTCGCTGTCGGACAGAGGTCCCTCACTCTGTCAGCAGAGATCCACATCAGGGTGGCACTGTGTCTGTACTGTCTACTGTATGGTGTTAAAGGATCCGGGGTTGTACTGTAGATGTTGATGAAGAGTCTGGGGTTGTACACAGAGCTGTAGATGCTGTGTGTTTGGAAGAGGCGAGTGGTGCAGCCCCTCCCCGACTTAAAGAGCCTCGTTATCTGTCTTCCTGTTCTTCTTAATGTCATGGCCAGTGCAATAATGAGTGGAACCACAGGTCCTCACACACACACACACACTCACTCATACACACACACACGCTCACTCTCACGCACACACATACACTCACACCCTCTCTCACTCACACACACGTAGTTGCAGGGGCTCATTAAGGACATGTGAGTGCGTAGGTCAGTGCTCCCCTAGGGTGTGTGAGAGCAGTACAGCAGTCATGGAGAGCTGATGAGCTGCAGTGAGGAGACTGCTCCAAGTCCTGCAGCTCTGCCTGCTCTGCTGTGCCCTGGCCAGCCCTCCCCCTGCACAGCACACAGACCCACACACAGCTGATTCTAACTCCTGTTTATCTGTGTACACGCACAAAACATCATATGGCTAGTTACTCACTAAGGACAGAGATGGATTTATTCATTTAACCTACATGTGAAACCTTTCATCGAAAGCAGTGGTCTTCAAGCCTGGCCCTCGGGGCCCACTGTCCTGTGTGTTTTAGATGTTTCCCTGCTCCAACACCTGATTCAGATGAATGGATAAAGTTACTGTTATTATTTTTAAATAATGATCTTCCCTTCCGCCCACTTCCAGTCCAGACTGGGCTACGCTGCCTTAGTCATGGCCACCCTCCACGCTCTGATCTACGGCTGGGACCGGGGTTTGGACCCGGAGCAGTACCGCTTCTACCTGCCCCCGCCCTTCCTGCTGGTGGCGGTGGTTCCCTGTGGGGTGCTGCTGGGCCGGCTGGGTCTGGCCCTGCCCTGCGTGGCCCGCAGGCTGGGGAGGATCCGCCGGGGCTGGGAGGAGAAGCGCCACATCCGCTTCACCCTGCCGGAGGACGCCCGGGGAAGCTCCCTGGACGACGTCAGCGGAGTCTAAGACGGATGGATGATTTATATGTAGACACACACACACACAGGCACGCAAACACACATGCTGGACCGTAGACACACGCTGTTATGTTGACCACACACACACACACACGGTGGTTTGTAGACACACACATGCTGGCTGTAGGTGCACGCACGCACACGCACTCGCACACACCCAAGCAGAAGTCAGACGTATAGATTCACTGCGTGAATCAGAGGCATCTCTGTATCAGAGAGGACAAGAACATCTCACCAGCAGCTCTCTAGGATCTCACTGACTTCCTTGTCGCCTGCTGTCTCAACAGATGATTGTCATTTTCAGCACTTATTTACAGTCAGCCTTCCATCAAGTGGCTCACCTACTGATGCCCAGCAGGAAACGTCCTGGTAACAATATCAGTTAGGCACATTGTTTGTGTTTCTTTGACTTTTAAGTGTTTGATTCTGTTTTCCTGTTAGCTGCAGTCCATGAAATCTCTGGCACCCTACCGATCAAATTCTTTTTTGTCTTGTGTTATATCATCATTACGTATTTTCTTAAATCAGCGGAAAGCCTACAGATAAAAAATAATTATAGACCGGGTCTAGATTTGTGAAACTTGGAGCTTGTTCTTTAGTGGTTGTAATGAATGCTTTGGCTCCAAGGTCTGCCTGTAATGAGTCTAAATCTCAGCTGGCTTCCTGGTTACCATTGTCCGTTGCTAGGGGTGGGACAGGTCAACTTCGGATACAAAATTGTAGAATTAATGCGTTCTCTAACCTAAGCTGTTAATTTGATTTTTTTTTATTTGTTTTAAAACAGCTGGAGACTCATTTTAGTCTATTCATGCACTAGTTCTTTTTAGGATGTTATTTTTGCCAAATATAACGTCGGGTCCAGTCTTTGCTGGCCTGCCTGCCTGTCAGTAGCTGCATACGTATCTGTCTGAACCTATATCTGTAAAGTGTGTTATTTAAAGAGTGTATTTTATAAGATGGAGAAATTTTACCAAACTGTTGTGATGCAATAATACATGTTAGACAACACTAATTATTTTAAATCCATTGGCTGTTACACAAGGAAGTATGTTGTATGTATTTCCACCTGGCTTGTCATCAAGTCTTTCCTAAAGAAATCCAGAAAAAATCTTAAAATGCAATCAGATAATTTACATTATGCTTGAAGAATAAACACTGTTGTTCACAACTTACCCTGCTGTTGAGTTTTGGTGTGTCTAGATCAGGGGTGTTCAATCCTGGTCCTCGAGAGCCCCCGTCCTGCATGTTTTAGATGTTTCCCTGCTCCAGCACACCTGATTCAAATGAATGGTCATTACCTGGCTTCCACAGAGCTTCATAACAACCCATTCATTTGAATCAGGTGTGCTGGATCAGGGAAACATCTAAAACACACAGGACAGGGGCTCTCGAGGACCAGGCTTGAACACCCCTGGTCTAGATCAACAGGTATTTTACCAGACTGTTGAATAAAGCAGGTTATTACAGTGTTTTGACTTCCTCCATGTCCTCGTATTGTGAGGACAATGGGTGCATTCTTGCAGCGATGAGGCAACTGTCTGTGGGTAGTTATGAGCAGATGCTGCCCTCTTGTGGTGCCACAGGTCTGGCCTGTTCGACCTGTCAAACTTGTCTTCTTCATGGCTGGGAACTCCTCCAATTTCACCCTGCCCCACCTAAAGAAAATACCAATGAGTATGCGGGACCATACCTCCCACAAGCCGTCAAGTGCAAGACAACACCTGGTAAATAAAAGAGAGTAGTATCCACTTGTGTGGGGCTTCAGAGCACTCTGCTTCACTCTTCACAACCATGTCTCAGGTAAGCTGAACCTCCACACTGACTCCACAAAACTCAGACAAGGACAAGTTCTGTTTTAGTGACAGGGGTATGTGTTCTGAATGGCTTTTAGGATATCACTTGTGTTTTCTCAAGGGTTCCTAGAAAGCACAGTACAGTATCACATGGGCGTCGTCTCTGACTTCCGTAGCTTCCTATGTGCCTGAGAGAAACGACCTCCATTTTCATAATGCAGTGTGTGTTTTGTGCTTTTCTAGGCTGACTTTGAGAAAGCTGTGGATGAAGTAAAAATACTGAAGGTCCGACCATGTAGGAGTGAGCTGAATCACGTTTACGGATTATACAAGCAATCAACTGTGGGGGATGTCCCCTTCGGTGAGTGTTTTGTCTCGATCGCTGCCGAACCAGTCGGATCTCATTCTTAAATCCTGTGCACCTCCTAACTTCCAATAGCAGTCTTTTTAATATAATTTATTGTCGTGGCAGTCTTGTTGAGTCATTCTGGTTTGATGATCTGAGTAATTCAGACAGGTTTTTGTGTCTATAGAGCGGCCTGGGATACTTGACTTTGCTGGGAGAGTTAAATGGGATGCATGGATCGTAAAGAAAGGTAAGATTGGCAACATGACTATTTGCGTTAACAACCTGTATCACAAGAGTATTGGTTCATGTCAGTCAGTGACTACATTGTGTGGTGTCTGTCTGTTTCTGAGTCTAGGAATGACCAAAGAAGAAGCCAGACAAGCTTACATTGACCTCGTGGAGGAGCTGAAAGAAAAGTATGGCCTGGAGGAATCAAAATGAGACAGAAATTCACTTCTCAGAGAAAATATTTTCTTTTAATTCCTCAGGGACATTCTTTCAATATTTGTGTAAAAACCCAACAACCATAGAATCTGTAATCAAAGCCATAGTTTAATCAAATGTCATCTATTGTACACGTTATACCCACAAGTAATCGATATCACAAAGAATATGTGTAGTGCAAGTGTGCAAAGTAGCAGTGTGTGAATATATTATATCTTGTGGACTATGGTCATTTTGATAAAAAAAAAAAATGAAGAAACGAAATTTCATGATTATTTGTACATTGTGACATGCTCCTGGATCTCTTTCCAGGATATGGATCTGGTGTCTATTTAGACCATTTCATGTCCTACACTTTCCATAACAATGCCCTGGAACAATCCAAACAATCCCCAACAATTCTCCTCCAAGCCAACCCCCTAACTTGGTCACATTCTTTAGGGAGTGGTGCTTGCATTCGTGAGGCAAAAACAGCATCACAATGAGGTCCCAGACAACCATAGCATACGCATGTCACATGCAGTCCAGGAGGTCAGAATGAAAAGGGAAGGTTCTCCGTTTTCTAAAGTTCTGGCATTCTATTTTTGGCATTCCGTCCTGTGCACAGTTTCTGGGGGGTTATTAGCTAGAACCAGACAATAACTACTTGTAAAGGGGACAGGCAGTGCAAGGAGTCTAGATAGAAGGAGCAAGCGTTGTGCTTCAGGGTACTTTGGGGTGATTAGGTTGCTGCATAGGGGGTCACACCACCTGGGTGGGGCCACAGGCCAGCAAGGAGACCTGGGTGCAGGCAGAGCCACTCTGGCTGAGCGAGCCATGGTACTGTCTGGACTCCCCGTGTAGATGGCGTCTCATTCTCCACCTGCGCCATCTCCTCTGGATCTCAAACTGAACCTGGAGAGGGGATACAAGTGACAGGAAGAGCAATGCAACATTTGATTCATTTTAGCAGATGCTTATATCCAAAGCGATATCCATAAAGTGCATTAAAAGTACAGCATGTCAATGATGATTCATTAGTGATATGTAGTATTATGTGTTAAAAGCACTTGACTCTAGTCTGAAATATAAACCACCTACCTCGCCATTCAGAAAACAGTAGAGAACAGCAACAACAAACCCCTACAGAAAGGGGGACAGGAGTTTAAACATCATTTGATATTCCACACATGAAGCACTGAGGGAATGTACATTTTCCACACATTGGCATTCATGAATTCACATGTTTTATAAACTTTATATATATTAGTGCTGTCAAACGATTAAAATATTTAATCGCGATTAATCGTATTAATGTCATAGTTAACTCGCTATTAATCACAATTAATCGCACATTTCTATTTCTATCTGTTCTAAATGTCCCTTGATTTCTTTTTGTCCCATTCTTTTTTCAAATTTTAATGCTCTTATCAACATGGAAAAGTGGTTCGGATTGCTTCGTGCAAATATTTTTTGTTATTGAAAACAACATTGCAATCGCCTGGCTTTGACGAGGGGGCGGAGAATTTGCATCATCTGTGTGCTTGGCCATCAAGTGGTATTTCAGACTGGACGTGCTGCAATGATAGCTCATTTTACAACGACAAAACACACAGATCACTTTGGTCTTGTCAATGGAACCATTTGGCAACTTTTTAAAAGTAAACTTTCCATTCAGAATCTTACTGGCATCCATTTCGGCGTCTCGCGCTCGCCATCCACTCAAAACGGAAAGTTAACCTACTACCAGAGAATGTCTCATATCCGTAAACGGGCTCTGCTACTACGCTTTAGCCGGATCGCAAGCCAAACAAGTGTGTGGCGTGCCTGTTGTTTTGTTTCCGGTCTAGCTAGATCCGGTGTGGTGTTGTAGTTTTTCTAACTTCGGTAGTTGTTGCAACAGCATGTCAAAAAAAACTACAAAGTTTGCTAGGCCAAAAAGAGCGTTAATCGCGCGATAAAAAAATTGACGCCGTTAATTTGGGTTTGCGTTAACGCCGTTAATAACGCGTTAAACTGACAGCACTAATATATATATATATATATATATATATATATATATATATATATATATGTGTATGTCTGTGTTTACCTGCATGGAGGCAAGGGCGAGCTCAGCGAAGTTCCATATTTTGAACATTCTGTTGCTGACGCGGACTGGTACGAAGACGAAGAGGACATATTGCAAGCCAAAAAGAGCCACCAGGAAAAACGTTGACTTAATGAGTCTCCTGAAATGACAAGGGTATGAAGATGTTGTTGAACTATTACAGTGGGTATACACAATCAAAACAAATCAAGGCGTTCACCCCACTAAACACCATTGTTGGTGCAGTATTACATGTTTGACAGAGTGTCTCCTTGGTTTAAATAAAGACACTGAAGCTAGCTAGGGCACGAAAGACCATTGTGCTCATCCCAGCACATATCTAAAACATATTTAAAAGTTGCAACATACTTGCATTGGTTAATTTCATTTCCATGAACATCTGACATTTTCAATTTCCCCACCAGAACACGAATGATACTCAGGAAAAAGAGCAAATTTGTCTGAGAAGAAGAAGAAAAAAAGGTATTGAGGAATTCAATTAATCACAATGTTTGAACTACAATGCCATGTATTAAAAGTAGTGGGTATTCTAACCAGTGACCAACAGTACTTGTAATTGACCTATCGCTAAGCCCCGCCCCTCGAACGCAAACGGGCCAATGGCAATTTAGTAACAGCTGCACTCTGACATCTTCAGTTTACAACTCCATAGAGTAGCATTAGGAAAAGGGATTCTTCTCTTGTTTTATCGAGTTTGTTGTAATTTAAGTGTAAACACAATGGTCAAACGATTTGCATGGGGGTAGATGCAACACTGATACGAGGTATCATGAGAGGGTGGGCAATGGGGTATATTTGATATTTAGTCAGCTGCGATAGCTTGTCCGAGTTAGCAACAGTAACTAAGGGGGGTGGGGTTTAGCGATAAGTCAATTGAGTATGGTTTGTCAGTAATCTTTATAGCCCTGCTTACAACTATGAAGAGCAGCACTGGGACTTTCAGGATCCACCAGATCCAGTCATGGCCGCGAGTCTCCCAACAGCTGAGAAAACAACAGACCTGAGTAAACAGTCGTGTTTCTTATGAAATGTGATGCATTACAATTCAGAAAGTCAACAGGTATAATACCCCTCATCCTCGTAAAAGTATTTGGCCAAGCCCCAGGACGAGATGACAACCATGGGCAGCCCTGAAATATAAAAACAAATAAACAAAAAAAAAGCTTTACCAACCACTTTTCTCTAATTTCAAGGTGGCTGATGAGAAACCAATGGAACATCTCTGTCACATGGCTCATGGGTTGACCTCTGACCACACTATCTGATTGGTTAAGAGCTGTGACACAAACATCCGGTGCCCCTTCTCCTTTCTGAGTGTATTGCTTCAACTCACCCCAGCCAAGGACAGTGTGCCACCACAGATGTTTGCTCTTGGAGAACAGAGAGTCGCTGACCAAGGTGTACAGATAGTGCCCCTCGACCAGGAGCCAGCTGTAGTTGGCTAGGATACAGTAGTTAGAGAACATCAGCACAACCTTGCAGGCTACCTGGGAACACAAAGCGCTCATGGTCAGGGATAGCAAAGCACTTAATTTATGCATCAATACTAAGGGGGGGGGGACATACTGGGTAGTAGTCACAGTGGTAGAGGTCTTCATTGGTGAAAAGATGAGCATCTCTAATGAAGATGAAGGCCGCTCGTAGGATAAAGGAGAAGAAGAGCTGGATGTGGATGTAGTTCCTGGTGCAGTGCAGCTTCCTGGATGGACAGGAAGTAGACAGGGAGTGTGTATTAGATCTTGACATGTGGAAGTTGATGGAGAATGTCATCGGTTTCGTGATATACACATTGTAAACAAATTGTGCCAGTGTATTTTTCCCAAAGATCGTAGTTAGATCAGTTACCTAAACAAACACAGGATGCAGATGGCGATGGTGAGGGAAATAAGGGAGAGAGAATAGCCAATCGTGTATATGGTCTTGACATAGAAGAAATATCGGTAGGTGCCTGTGGACTGAATTAGGAAAAAAACAGCATCAATTACCAAATACTTTGGAGAAAACCTTTTAAATAGTATCCCATATAGCACAAACAGTTAACTTATTCCCCTTCAGAAAGGGTTGATTTGGAAGATACACTCTGAATGTATGGAAGCAATACACCCACCTCTTCAAAGAAATGGAGTGTGTCGTTAAACGAGTAATCACACGTTTCCTCGAGGGGAGAGAAAGGGTCAGTCCAGCCGTGGTCAGTGCAGTTGCGATAGACATTACCTGGCAAAACCACCATCACAGACACAGAGTAATTTAGTTAGTTCAACTAATAACTGCTCAACCATCAACAATGAACCGTGGCAACTGTGTATGATACATTTTTATTATTGTTACTTAATGCTTGATATGACTCCATGTTGTTGTACATATAATATATTCTACAGGTCTATAGTACAAACAATATATTATTTATCGTACTATATTTTTTTTCTTTTTAATAATAATGTAATAATTGGAATTTTTATATGTAAGCCTATATAATTGTATTTTTTGCAAGCCTTCAGATTCAGATTCGTGTTTGGCAATTTAAGCACATTTTCCCCTTCCATATCTCACCTTTTTTACATGCCTAATAAACAACTCCTCCTTTCCACAACACGTCGCCCTAATACACAAACACTTTAATACTGAAAGACAAATATTTTATTGTAGCTGAACTCGCGAAAACAATGTATGGGGTCGACCGATCATTAGCCTTCCAGTAGGCCTGCGCCTGTTATTATTCACAGACGGGTGCGTGATCGCCTTACCTTTTACTGCAGATTTTAAAAAGCTCGGGCATGGCTGAGACACCGTTTCTCCTACAGATGCGTCAGGCCAACAATTCACATGGTCCCACATGCCTATGCAGTCTACAAAGAGATCGCATACGCTTGGTTATACATCAAATAGACTATATTGTATATGATATCGCATTACAATTCAAATGTAAATGCCTATAGCTAATATCTATTGTAGAGTAGTCTGCTTCGCCTTAACTCACCTTGTGCTTTGGATGTGAGGTTCAGTTGCAGTTTATTCATACATAATTCCTCCTCCCTCACAAAAACTAAGTACGGCTCACAGGGGAGAACTCCTTTAATCTGAGGTAGGCAGAAAAAACGTTCATAGCCAACATTGTGTGACAAAATATCCATAGAGAACCCAATAACATAGGCTACACCTATCCAGCTTCATGCTCACCTGTGCGTAAATCACAAAGAGAAGTATGTTAAACATTAAAATGTGTTGCATTTTGTCAGTCGTTACTTTAACAGTCTTGACAGATAAAGTATTTTTGTAAATGGCAATTCAGATAAACAATCCATTCTATTAGGACGCTGGATGCTGAATTTACTCTCTAACGGGAAAATAAAGTATTCCCTGATTGAATTGAAGTTATACAGGACGGCAAAATGAGTAATCCAGGGTACAGAACTAGAATTTGTAAACACTGAAAGTCACAACGAGGAATGTGAGTGCACTTTAGTAATGTACGCGAAGGATATCTCCTTCTCCATCTCCGCCCCCCTGATCTTCTCCCGCCCCTTGCTTGTCCCGCTCTGGTCCCCGCGGAAGCGTCACTGTGGCAACGAGAATGTTTGAACATGAATGAAACTACAGGTACGTGCTAACGTAGACTTAAAGCCCACTTCGACTTGCTTATCAGCTAGTACTGTAACTTAAAGTGATACAAACTTGCATTTTATGTGTACTATCAAATCTGTATACAACAAATTCGTGGTTGTCAAGTTAAAAAAGAACATGCCATGCTAACGTTATATTTAGACTAGCTATCTCTAGTTATAGCTAACGCTATGTTTTTATGTAGCTAGACTACTGTACTGTACCAAGCCAATTTGAGCTGTAGAGCTAGCTAGGTTAGCTAGCTACAGTACTGTAATACAAATGAAAAACGTTATGTCACTGCATTGTACTTTAATATGTAGATAACACTGTGTACACACCCAGACCAGACTAGATAAAAAACATTCCGGTTTAAACATCCAATATTGATTGGGAAATTAATTTTCATAATTTTGGCAGTTAAGATACTACCGAGATAATCACCCGTAGCAATAATACTAGTAGTTGGAAGCCTACTGTAACTATTTATAAATCGTATTCCTAATTCAGGCTCATAGTACCTTCTGAGGTAACGGTATGTTAGCTGCCTCGTGACATTGTTATTCATCTGTCTACCTAATGACAATTCGTTTATTTTAAACTCCACAGCCCTGTTTTTCATCATAATAAAGGCAGTAATGTAGGCTCGTTTCAAGATGGCACAAGCGGCACCAGAGACCTTTACAGAAACATTCAGCAAGAAGATCCTTCTCCCATTGGGACAACTAGTGGAGAAGACCAGAAAAATAGCTGATGTTCCCAATCACCTTCTAGAAACCAGTAGGACCAATATATCTTTTTTCCCAACCCACAATAGCCTCATCAGTACACTGAACAACTATTGACCTCTATGGCAGACCTTGTACAAGGATTTTCTCTCGTGTCATGTCAAACAGAAATAGTCACATATAGGCCTACATGTGAAATTCCTTTAATCATCTCTTCTGATATTTCAGAAATCTGCACCAAGTTAAAGAGCAACAGTGTAATCCATGCAGAACCCTCAGAGCTTCACTTCAGTGGTTTTGAATTGGGGAAGGATTACTGCAAGATCTTGGTTAGTGAAACAATGAGATTTATCCGACCATCCACTGAATGGCAGAAGGGGAGATGAGGACATGCTACGGATTGAAGATTGATTACTTGAAAATGGATGCGTGCATGATTCTGCAATTGCTTTGGATGTTTTTCCCCAACTGTATGATCTATGGTTATGAAATTGTGTCTCTATCCTCATCTCCCCCTCTCCCTCAGAAATTAATCAACATCTCCTCTGAAGTGATAAATATTCATATTCTTTCTACACAAACCAAGTACTTTCAAACAACATATTCCAAAAAGGTATTTTGGGCTGATTGCTATCATTAATTTCACATTTTCTTTTGATTAGTGTGGATTTTGATGTTGATGAATCCCCTTCACTCTAATTTTGCCTAGTACCGACTAGTCCCAGGACTCTCCTACACTTTGAAAGTGCAATTTTGTCCTGACGAATGGCGGTATTTTTATGACTGCATTCAAGTTCACTGTAAGGTAGGAGAACATCTCTTTTACCAATGCTTGGTTAACATGGGTGCATACCGTCTTGTCTGCTAGTTCATGTGATCTTCCCAGCTGGAGTTTTCAAGAGGGATATCCGGTGTTTATCCTATACGTCACGTTTATAATAAATGTTTCTGTCCATGGTGGCTTTGAGGATTGACTGTTCACGTCATGATCCTACCGAGTGATAGACACAGGAAGCTTTATCTCATGCTATGTT
Organism: Hypomesus transpacificus; assembly: GCF_021917145.1. Lineage (NCBI taxonomy): Eukaryota > Metazoa > Chordata > Actinopteri > Osmeriformes > Osmeridae > Hypomesus > Hypomesus transpacificus. Next base: position 9,346,054 of record NC_061071.1, read on the forward strand.
CCTCTCCTTGTAGGAAGAAGACAATCTTGTCATTCCAGTTCATGCTTACCCCGTAATTGATGACCTACATATACCCCCCCACATCAGCCTCCCTGCTGTTCCCCTGGGAGAGAGGTGACGTAACAGAACATGTCGGACCTGTTTGATACATGTACTCACACTCTGAAGTCTGGACTGCTTCCTTAGTGTGAGGGTCAGCAGGGATTCATTTCCATTCTGTCTGTTAAGGACGTTAAAAACCAAAACTCCTCTGACTCGACTTTTTCAATAAATGAATCGATTCGAAAGCCTTTTTTTAATTCAAGCCTTTGCCCCGCGTCAATAATTAAAATGTAATTTCAGTTTAAATATCAACTGAACTCAATTCACACCATACTGACCCCGACACGCAGTAGATTCTAGTATCGATCATGTTGAGTGATTAACTGTATTCGTATAGTACAGTAGAGAGCCTTTGAGCCAATCTCTCATCTTGGCTCAGTCATTCTCATCTCTAGAGATCACGTCTCTGCTCTCGAGTCTGTCGCCCTGGCAGGCCTGCCTGCAGTGTGTCATCTAGGCTCAACACCATAGCTCACTGGCTTTGTGTCACTGTCCTACTATCTGGTTAGACCTGGGGGAGCAAACAGGAGACGTGATAACCACAGGGATTGTTGTAAAGAGTAAACACTGATCTTATTATCACGCTCATGTAACGCGTCATAAATGTGTGTTTGGTTTTGATTTATGCAGTCCATGCTGATTGAGGGCATACTCACTGTAGAGACTGTTGGACTCGGATCACCTCATGTTTGGTCAGCTTTGTGGTGCGTTGCGTACAGGGCGCTGGTGTGCATCATCGTGGGGGCGCACAGCTGGTCTTGTGTTGTTCCCCATGTCGTTTGTGTTTGATTTCACTTTTCAGAATCTGTCACGTCATTCCGCTGAGCTGCAGCTGCCCTGTAGACTTTGAATTCCAGGTGTTCGTCCTCCAGTCGCACAAGGCCTTCTCTGTCGACCCTCTCACAGGTAACTCCTACTGCAGGAGGACACATCACTCCAGGGCCGCAGATTCCTCCCATCCCCCCCCCCCCCCCCCCCCCCCCCCCACACACACACACACACACACACTTTTTATTAAGAAAATGATATTTGACGGCCTCATCCTCAGTTGTCCTACCCACATTTGAAAGCAAACGTATGTCCCTGCCTCAGTCTGCACCTATAACCAGCCCTTCAGATTTTGTCTCATTACCTGCTATACCCCCCACCCCCTCTTCATCATCCTTGCTTGTGTTTGGACAGAGTTTTTCCACTGAGGACATGTTCAGATTGTGTAGCTGCCAAGACGACAGGAAGCAGGCAAGGACACAGAGCGTTCTGCAACAGAACTGCCCTATTTTGTGTCTGGCATCGACTGTGACGCTTGCCAGGCAGGGATACTAGACTCCTGGACATAGTCGAAGTGTTTCTCTGAATGACAACACTAGTGCAGTCAATTTTTCCACTGGGTGATTAGGGTTCTCCATTAGACCTGACATTGCTGCATCATCAATGACTTCTTCATCATCATCATCATCATCCTTTTTAACACTATCATCATCATTATAATCATCAATATCCTTCTCACCGTAATTGGCATGGTCATTTATCCTCGTCATCAACCCTGCAGAAATAATTTACCTACATTAAACGTACATTTATTTATCAAAAGCATCCCGTTCGCGGGCGCTGTCTGATTCCAGGGTTGATTCCTGCCAATGGGAAGGTGGACCTGACTGTGGCGTTCAGTCCGTTTCAGTACGGTACCTCTCAGCTCACCTTCCAGGTGGTGCTCTCCCAGTTCAACTCCAAGCCCTGCGTCTGCACCGTCAGTGGAGGCTCCACACCGCGCCTGGCCATCAGGTGAACAGCTAGCTCCACCAACAAACACCCCGCATCCTTCTCAACAGCCCCATGCGCATAAAAAGATTATAACTTAAAAGCATCCCCTCAAAGTAGAAGTTCAACTTACATACCGTATATTAAAGTTTTCAACAATATAAGTATATGTGAATATTAGTGCTGTCAGTTTAACGCGTTATTAACGGCGTCAATTTTTTATCGCGCGATTAACGCTCTTTTTGGCCTAGCAAACTTTGTAGTTTTTTTTGACATGCTGTTGCAACAACTACCGAAGTTAGAAAAACTACAACACCACACCGGATCTAGCTAGACCGGAAACAAAACAACAGGCACGCCACACACTTGTTTGGCTTGCGATCCGGCTAAAGCGTAGTAGCAGAGCCCGTTTACGGATATGAGACATTCTCTGGTAGTAGGTTAACTTTACGTTTTGAGTGGATGGCGAGCGCGAGACGCCGAAATGGATGCCAATAAGATTCTGAATGGAAAGTTTACTTTTAAAAAGTTGCCAAATGGTTCCATTGACAAGACCAAGTGATCTGTGTGTTTTGTCGTTGTAAAATGAGCTATCATTGCAGCACGTCTGAAATACCACTTGATGGCCAAGCACACAGATGATGCAAATTCTCCGCCCCCTCGTCAAAGCCAGGCGATTGCAATGTTGTTTTCAATAACAAAAAATATTTGCACGAAGCAATCCGAACCACTTTTCCATGTTGATAAGAGCATTAAAATTTGAAAAAAGAATGGGACAAAAAGAAATCAAGGGACATTTAGAATAGATAGAAATAGAAATGTGCGATTAATTGTGATTAATCGCGAGTTAACTGTGACATTAATGCGATTAATCGCGATTAAATATTTTAATCGTTTGACAGCACTAGCGAATATACAAAATCCGTTCGTTTTAAGTACATTTTCAGCTGTGTAAAACCATGATATATACAATGAAAACGTATTCAGCTTATTTTATTGTATTTAACTGGACTGTTGTTATGCTTGGGGCTACGGGGCACATACCCCAAAACGTGTCAGAGCTGAGATACATCGAGAACTAACAGACAGACTTACTTGGGTTTTTAAATCCAAGACTAGGTCAATCAAACCCTCTCCCTGGTACCCGCTCCTACTTGATACTCTGTATTACCATCACGCTTCTATAAACTGCTGATAAGAAGATTGTTCTTGTTTTTTTTTGTTTTTTTTGAGTCTTTTATTTGGTTCCCATGAGAAAGCAGGTGTAATCCATCAGAGAGGGTGGAGGTGTCTGGCTGTGCTGCGCTATCTCCCTGGGAAGTTAATCATTCATGAGGCCAACAGGCTGAGGCCAGATCTGATACTGACACTGATAATCCTTCAATGGATGTGTATCGGACCCAATCATTCCATGTTTGATTTCCCCCAGACTCAAATTACAACAGCCATTGATACCTGCTATTTTCTCCGCTTCAGCCTCAAAATATGATGTGATAAAAGCAACTTGAGCCTCTTAGGACAGTGCTGTTGTGTGTAGAGGAAAAGCCCCAGTAAGTTATTACTGTACTTCAGTTACATATTGATGAGCTAGTGTGGGTAGTAGGAATGTGCATTTAGCTGTTTGTGTGCATGTTTCTGCTGCAGTCACAAGGAGAGGGGTGAGGGACAGGGGGAGTCAGCTGACAGAGGGAGACACCCTCCTAGCCCTCCCAAAAGACCTCCGACCATGACCCAGCTCAAGCTCAGGTCAATACGCACTCCTGAAAAGCCAAAGGTATGCAACTTTTCTTTCTTTTTTTTTGTTGAACTTTGTGGAACCTGTCGATGAGATAAATACATTTTTTAAGAAATACCTGGCCAAGATATCAACAGCGGGTATAAAATGTATAACTATTAAACAGTACAGCATTAAAACATTCAAAAGCCAACGCATGCAGTCCTCCTCTAAGTAGACTGCCCCTTGCTGTATTCACTCAATTCAAGAAAAGCAATGATAGTGAAATGATAGTGATCTCACATAATGATAGAAAACTGTCTTAGGTTAGGGGTTCACAAACAGCATAAAACACACACCCATGAAAGACTTTGCAAAAAGGATTTATAAATACCTCAAGGGCACACAGATCCTACTTCATTATTTTGGAGCTTGGCTGCAGTGTGTGTGTTGTCTATGTTGGTGACTACAGTGTGTGTGTTCTCTGTGTTGGTGACTACAGTGTGTGTGTTCTCTGTGTTGGTGACTACAGTGTGTGTGTTCTCTGTGTTGGTGACTACAGTGTGTGTGTTCTCTGTGTTGGTGACTACAGTGTGTGTGTTCTCTGTGTTGGTGACTACAGTGTGTGTGTTCTCTGTGTTGGTGACTACAGTGTGTGTTCTCTGTGTTGGTGGCTGCAGGCTGTGACGGAGCAGAGCGATGCCCAGCTGTGCCTGCAGAAGATCCCAGATCTGACCACTCACACAGGAGTATCTAAACTGCTTCAGAAAAAGATGGACCAAATGAGCATTAAAGACCTGAGAGATGGTATGGGGGCTGTTAAGGCCGGTTCACACTGCCCCAACATTGTCCAGCAAACACCAAACATTCCACCGCTGGCGGTTGGGTTTAGAATGTTTGGAAATGTAACTTTCATTTTCACACTGCCCCAACAAATGCCAAAAAGAACACTACATCCCAGTTGGTCACTATGGTGATTATTGTTAAGCACTCCTGTTTATCATGTCCATGTTCATGTTTGTAAGTGTTATGTCTGTTGTTGAAACTGGAATTGGGTTTTGTTTTGATGTTAAGCCATGTCCCAGAACAAACTGAGCGTCGTGACCAGACAGATGAAGGCTGTCTTCTTTAAGAACAAGATTCAACAAGACATCCAGGAAGAGAAGTCTAATCACCTCCGATGGTGTGTGTGTATGAATCTGCCTGCCTGCCTGCCTGTCTGCCTGTCTGCCTGTCTGCGTGCCTGCCTGCCTGCCTGCCTGCCTGCCTGTCTGCCTGTCTGTCTGTCTGTCTGTCTGTCTGTCTGTCTGTCTGTCTGTCTGTCTGTCTGTCTGTCTGTCTGCCTGTCTGTCTGTCTGTCTGTCTGTCTGTCTGTCTGTCTGTCTGCCTGTCTGCTTGCCTGTCTGCCTGCGCTCCTGCGAGCTTGTGTTTGACGTGTTCAGATAACTTGTTATATGTCAATCAAAGTTTAATGTTGTCAAACAGTGTAGTGTGTAAAAGTTACAGTCCACGATGCCTGTTTTTGATAAAGGCAAGTTCACCGTGGGAAGGAGCCCGTAACAGCTAAGAGCAGGATGCAGATTCTGGAGGAGAGGGAAATGGCAGATGATGAGTATATGGTAAGATGAAGATGATGAAGATAACTATTGAGATTTACATTTCTACTACTTCAATTATATTTAATATATAGTACAAATATCAATTGGTGCGAAAATGAAAAGTTTAATTAAAACGTCTCATGGTAGAAGTTCGGAGGGATATGTTCAAATTCAGCGGTGGCCCTTTTCAGAAAATATGTCCGAGCTCTGTCTGTGTTTGTCTCTAGCCTTCTTGAAAAGCAGAACAGTTGGCAGGACGTTCGGGGACACTTAACAGCACTTCCTCTCCCCCTCTCTCCTCCTCGTGTTTACAAGGCTACATTTACCTACTTTATACTTTATGGGAATTTTCTTGTTTTCATGAGAGGAGAAGCACTTGGTTATTTATTTATGACATAAACTCCTTTCATGCATCCCGTCTTGGAATCTTCTGTTTTGGCCTGAGCCTGGGCGCCTACTCTCTCAGACTCTCCTCGTGACTCTAATGTGGTTTAAATCCCTCTGCTTTCTGCCCATGTCCTAGTTCCATGTCTGCTTGTGTCTGTTTCAGGCCAGTCAGGGAGTGGGGAGGAGGGAGGGGGACTGTGCCAGTGGCCTGCTCCAGCTCTCAGTGAGGAGGGTCGTACGCAACGTAGGACAGGTGTGCTTCCAAAAGCTTCACACATAAACTGCTGGTACTATCTGAAATGTGTTTGTAAATTGTGCCCTGGTCATCTTCAGGTAGGCTCTCCTGCCAAATCAAATTCCGTGTCTGTGCAAACTTTCATGGCCAATAAACATCAATTCAATTCTTTACCTGTAGATCTATCTAGTTTCTATATTTTGACAGTCAGTTGTTTCATGTGTGTTTTGTGTGTGTGTGTTATGTGTGTGTAGATTCCACAGGCACCAGCCAGCTTGCTAAACGTGGGAGTCGACTCTAGCGCTCCGCTGGAGGTCAGACTCAAGGCTCTGCGTCTCTTCCAGCAGGTGGCCCGCAAGGTACTCCACCCTCATACTCTATTGGCTGGCTTCTCTCACTCCTGTCCCTCCATTGGCTGGCTTCTCTCACTCCTGTCCCTCCATTGGCTTGCTCCTCTCACTCCTGTCCCTCCATTGGCTGGCTTCTCTCACTCCTGTCCCTCCATTGGCTGGCTCCTCTCACTCCTGTCCCTCCATTGGCTGTCTTCTCACACTCCTGTCCCTCCATTGGCCAGCTTCTCTCAGTCCTATTGAACATACAGGTTTCCCTTGAAAACCACAGTTCACAGCACTCGTCCTAAGTTGTTTTAGTGTCGGCGTTCCACAGCAAAACACAAACAATCAAGTCAACATGTCTGTTTACCTTCAGTGGTTATCTATTTGTCACGGACCTTCTTCCCAGTTTACTGTTTGCACATTTTTCCCTTTTTACACAATGCTCAATACAATAATAGATGTGTCAATACGTCAATACAATATTCTGAAAAAATATGTGTGCGTTTGTTTTCTCATGAACCCCTTATGCAACAATTCATCTTCTAATTCTGATTATCCTGAAACATATTATTCAGATGTTTGACGCAGATTTCTGGATTGTTTGTCGGGTTCTTTTCCGTTCGAGATAATCTCCTTCTTAATTTGACTGCTTAGTGAGACAGACAGATGAAAAAATAAAAGAGACGAAAAAGATCAATAATCGATCGGAGACAGAAATACATCAGAGGATCAAACAAGAAAAGCAAAAACCTAAGACATCTCTTTCCTTGTGGAAACACAAAGCAGGAGGAACATGGGGAGGAACCCCTGAGGTCTCTCTTAGACATGATGCCGATCAGATGTTCATGTGTTTCTGAACATCAAGTGTTTGTGTGCGTGTGTGTGCATGCGTGTGATTCAATGGTTTCTAGGTTGTGATTGGGTGCCGCATGAAGAGCAGATTAGCTTGTCTGAGGAGGCTGATCCTCAGCATGAAGACTCAGTCCACAGCAGAGAGAGGTACCCTCACTGCACCGTCACTCCACCCTCACTCCACCGTCACTCCACCCTCACTCCACCCTAACACCCCACCTCTAACTCCCCACACCCTAACACCACACCTTTAACACCACCCCTTAACACCCCACCTCTAATACCACACCTAACACTCCACCCTAACACCCCACCTCTAACTCCCCACCTCTTAACCCCTCACCTCTTAACACCCCACCTCTTAACACCCCACCTCTTAACACCCCACCTCTTAACCCCCCACCTCTTAACACCCCACCTCTTAACACCCCACCTCTTAACCCCCCACCTCTTAACACCCCACCTCTAACTCCCCACCTCTTAACCCCCCACCTCTTAACACCCCACCCCTTAACCCCACACCTCTTAACTCCCCACCCCTTAACACCCCACTTCCCTCTCCCCACCACATGTGTTCCAGTGGAGGAGGAGAGTCTTGGTCCTCAGTGTGCTTCAGGCAGTGTGCGTCCCTTCTCCTTCCCCATCTTCAACACTCCATACCTGGCACATGAGCTTGTGAGTGGGCTATCTGGTTTGTTGCTGCCTTGCACTGTGTCTCATTAGAACTGAGATATTATTACTGTTCACCGTGCCTGGTGGCTGACATGTGGTAACTTTGCACGTCTCCGCTCCTGTCTTCAGGCTCCAAGCGCTCTGGGCGTAGTTCCTGTGACGCCCATCGACGTGACGATCCAGGCTCATGCTCCGTTCTTCAGCCTCAAGGTAGACCACCATGTCCCCTCAAGGTAGACGTCTAGATAGACTCCATGTCCCCTCTAGGCAGACCACCATGTCTGCTCTTGGTAGACCACCATGTCTGCTCTAGGTACACCACCATCTCTGCTCTAGGTAGACCACCATCTCTGCTCTAGGTACACCACCATGTCTGCTCTAGGTACACCACCATCTCTGCTCTAGGTACACCACCATGTCTGCTCTAGGTACACCACCATCTCTGTTCTAGGTACACCACCATGTCTGCTCTAGGTACACCACCATCTCTGCTCTAGGTAGACCACCATGTCCCCTCTAGGCAGACCACCATGTCCCCTCTAGGTAGACCACCATGTCCGCTCTAGGTAGACCACCATGTCTGCTCTAGGCAGACCACCATGTCCGCTCTAGGTAGACCACCATGTCTGCTCTAGGCAGACCACCATGTCCCCTCTAGGCAGACCACCATGTCCGCTCTAGGCAGACCACCATGTCTGCTCTAGGCAGACCACCATGTCCGCTCTAGGTAGACCACCATGTCTGCTCTAGGCAGACCACCATGTCCGCTCTAGGTAGACCACCATGTCCCCTCTAGGCAGACCACCATGTCCGCTCTAGGCAGACCTCGAGATACACCCCCTTATTTATCTTACATGACAGGAATCGGGTTGATAACATTATTCAATTCAACAATGTAAATGTGTTTTGTTTTGTTTCTGTATTGAATGCTTTTCAATCGATATCTTATCATTTTCCTGGGCCATTTCTGTGAATTCCCCCCCAGTTGATTCCCCCCAGTGGTGGAATCAACTCCCCACCTCCATCAGAGACACGGACTGTCTCTCCACCTTCAAGAGAAGGCTCAAGACGCACTTGTTCCGGGAGTACAATGGTACTTGGAATGGTTTGCTGAACGCTAGTCTCCTCAAGGATCACAATGACTCTTGCTTAGACTGTTGCTCTTGTTGGTTAGTGGTAGCTGGTTTAAACTGTTGTATTCTATTTTAGTTAATCCTATTTTTATTGCTTTTCTACAGGTACACCTGCACTTAGAGATTAATGTTGTGTAATTTAACTTGTTTAACTACATGCGCTTATGTTTTCTTCCCTTTAGCACTATTTTTTGGTTGTTCACAATATGTACTTCTTGTTTTTGACTACCCGCAATGCTGTGGGGCTATCTTGTTGTTATTATCAGTGACCTATGCACTTTGTAAAGCTCTCTCTTGGAAGTCGCTTTGGATAAAAGCGTCTGCTAAATGAATAAATGTAAATGTAAATGTAAATGTGAAAGTTTTAACATTAGCAGTCTGGAACGTGGCCCTGATCTACAGGTGACCCAGGTTAACTGTGTCGCTCTCCTAGGTTCCCCAACACTACAAACTCATGGGCTACCAGCCAGTGTGTCCTTTAGAGGCAGCAGCCAATCACATGCCCCCGGACTTCCCCGGGACGCTACGCACCGGAGCTGAGGTGAGGAACAGCCCTCCGAGGCCTGGTTACTAGAAAGAGGAAACAAGAGGTAACCACGGCGACCTGTAGCAACATAGGAATCCAGAGGGATGACCTTGGTGTTTATGGGATGGATCTGATTTTATGATTTTCCCACGGTTGATGTCTGTTACATCACTCAGCTCTCCTCAGAGGTCAACGCCCGCCAGTTAGATCCCATTAGATAAACACATCTCAGCCAGGGCGGTCTCACATCTCCCCTCATCTCTCCACAGTCTCTGCCTGTCTCCCAGCCGCAGACAAGGAGCAGTTATGTAACCAGGTCATTATTCATAAGGGGTGGCCAGAGGGGTTCCAGTAGTTACTGTGGGGTGGCACGTTTAACAACATTGTTTGTTTTTTACCACGCACAGTGGGTTCATCTGCTGACTAGGGCCGTGCGGTGCGGCAGTCTGCTCTCAGAGTGTCCAGTGGCTGCTCTGTGTTGTCCACTGCGTCCTCGCTGACCTCCCTGTCTCCTCTGCAGGACGAGCTGCTTCCCGCCGTGTTGCCCCCCCCCTCCGCAGAGCTGGACGAGACAGCGGCGTGTCAGGATGCCCACGGCCTGACCTTCACAGCCCCCCAGGCCCTCGTCGACCCCTCCTACTCACACCCCCTACGGATCTTTGTAAGCCCGCCAACACACCCGTCTGCTTGTAGGGTTTTCCAGGACGCTTTGCTCTCCTGTAGAACAGATTCACTGGTTTTACCCATGAATAATGTAGAAGCCCTATGCAGGATCATAACAGCGAGGAATCAATGCCGTGATTGATGGGTTCTTCCCTTGACACACTTTTCCCTGGCGGGGCTCTTGAGATGTTGGGCGTTTCTGTTGTGCAGAACCCAGCTCCTGGACTGCATGCCTTCAAGATGACCCCTCGCTACCTGGAGTGTGACCCGGAGTTCCACCTGTGCCCGCTGCCCAGGTACACGGTGCGGAAGAGCCAGGTGGCGGGCGTACACACCCCCAAGACCCAGAAGAAGTTTCTAGACAGAACGGTGAGACCTATTCTGGAAAACACCGGCAGAAACAGACCTTTTTGCTTTGTAGACTTGAAAATGAAATGTTCCTTAGAACCGGATCGGCTGGTCCTGTGATCCTAAGCTGGTTGTGTTCACACACAGGATGTGATCCCCGGGGTCATGACCTGGAAGGAGTTCCCCTCAGCTGCCCTGGCCTCTTTCAACCACCCTACTCTCACCAACTACTGGGTCCCGCGCAGGTATAACCTGTACACTGCTACACTCCCACTGATACACACACTCCAGGTTCACACAACACACACCAGACTCACACACACCAGACACACACACACACCAGACACACACAACACACACCAGACACACACCAGACACACACAACACACACCAGACACACACACACACACACCAGACACACGCAACACTCACCAGACACACACACACACCAGACACACACAACACACACCAGACACACACCAGACACACACACACACCAGACACACACAACACACACCAGACACACACCAGACACACACAACACACACCAGACACACACACACACACACACCAGACACACGCAACACTCACCAGACACACACACACACCAGACACACCCTCAGTGCCAGTGTCCCTCTCCCCAATGGAAACTCAAAGATGGATGTTCCGTCTCTGGAGGAGCGGGTCTGTTCCCTGTACCTCGGCCTACGGATGTGCGAGCCAGGGGTCACCACGGGTTCACACAGCCCGTGTCTGTTCCAAACAAGCCCTGAGTGAATTGCAGTGTGTATAGTGAAGATATACTGCCCGGCTATAGCCTCCCAGGTCCTGCGATCCACACTCTGGGAAGGGCTGTGTTCATACGCTGGATGAATGGTAGCCAGGAGCCGGACACTCTCTCAAATCATATCTGCTCGTCTGCTGGTGGTATTTTGATCATGCCTGCCAAAGGTGATCACTCCTCTTATTTAAGATCCTCGCTTGGGTTTTTTTCACCAGATAAGATGTTACGTGACTAATTTTAGGCTGCGATTGTGAGCATTTAGTTCCTAACTGACCTGTGTGTGTATGTGTGTGTGTGTGTGTCTACACACGCATAAATACTGGTTACGCCCGACAGTAAACACACACATGCACCCACTGACACACATACGAATGTGTGCATACTGTATTTCTGCAGTGTAAAACATGACATGACATATAAACAGTACAGATGACCTTGCTTGTGGTCCCCATGGTGTGTGTGATGGTCCAGGTGTGACCCCTTCAGCAGCGAGCTCCTCCCTGCCCAGGCCCCAGGCCCGCCCCTCAGAGGCCTCCCTGACGACGTCAGGCTGGACCTGCTGGATGGACCGTAAGCACCTACACACACACACACACTCATCCCTGCAGACATGAAACCCTTTGAGCATGAGAGCCCACATGTCCACCTAGAGAAGCAGGAGAACAGCCCTTCGCCCCCCCCCTCCACCCCCTAGCCAAACTGCCAGTCAGTAAACAAAGCCCTGTGGTCGTCCTGCCCCTGGCCCTGGCCCTGGCCCTGGCCGGCCCTGTGGTGCGTGTCCCCCAGGTGTGAGGGCGCAGCAGGGATCTCTCTGACCCCGGAGATGGTCCGAGCAGTGTTCCCCATGACTGAGAGTCCTCCCTCCAAACACACCAAGAAGGACAGCCACCAGGAGGACACCAGGTGGGTCTGGGGGTCTGTCTGGGTGGGTCTGGCTGGGTCTGGGTGGGTCTGGGTGGGTCTAGATGTCTGGCTGGGTCTGGGTGGGTCTGGATGTCTGACTGGGTCTGGCTGGGTCTGGGTGTCTGGCTGGGTCTGGGTGTCTGGCTGGGTCTGGGTGGGTCTGGGTGTCTGGGTGGGTCTGGGTGGGTCTGGGTGGGTCTGGGTGGGTCTGGGTGTCTGGGTGTCTGGCTGGGTCTGGGTGTCTGGCTGGGTCTGGGTGTCTGGCTGGGTCTGGGTGTCTGGGTGTCTGGCTGGGTCTGGGTGTCTGGCTGGGTCTGAGTTTCTGGCTGGGTCTGGGTGTCTGGCTGGGTCTGGGTGTCTGGCTGGGTCTGGGTGTCTGGCTGGGTCTGGTGATTACCTTGGTGTAATGCCTGTGTGTGTCTGTGTGTCTATATGTGTGTGTGTGTGTGCGTGTGTCTGTGTGTCTCTGTGTGCGTCTCTGTGTGTGTCTCTGTGTGTGTGTGTCTATGTGTGTGTGTCTATGTGTGTGTGTGTGTGTGTTTGATGTTCCCCTCCCCAGAGACTTCCGAGAGCGGCAGCTGGAGGTATCTCTGAGGTGTCAGACCAACAGGCTGGGCTCCAGGGTGACAGCTCGACTCAACACGCTCTGGGCCGTGGCTGGGGCCAGCCCCTCAACTGCACCAAGCAAGAAATAGCTCTGCATCATGAAACACTGTCTGAATTAAACTTTGATGACGTTTGACGCTTGATTCTAATTGATTCACCCACGATACAGTACACACTGAAAGCCATGCTGCTTTAAACCAGCTCCATCTCTCTTCTGTCTTGTTCAGATTTGATTTGATATATCTGTTTTCGTATAGGATATGAAGAAGGATTGTTCCTATCATAGTTTCTGTCCTTCTGGCCCTACACCTGTTCATTTGGGTGGAGCTTAGTGGTTAGAGCGTTTGACTGCAGTGGTCACAGGTTAAAATCCCCCTCTTTATGTAGCTTTGGGTTAAAGTGGCTGCTAAGTGGACACATTGTTATACAACTCATGTCTCATCTCATCTTCTCTCGTCTCTGCTGCTGCTTCGGGAGTCTAAGCAGGGGGGGATTATAAAGCCCCCAAAACACTGTTTCCCACAATGCAATAGAAATACTACAATCAGACACATTTGAAAACTTACAGTACATTTACTTTTTGATTGGATGACTGTTATGACTAAATGAACTGCATTTCCTCAGATTGCATTGTTTGTGTTCTTATCAGGATGTAATAACACATTGGATGTGACAGTATACCATGGTCACAGGCCAGGTTTTGGTTTGAACTGGGTTCACTTACTCATGTTAGATGTTGATGGATGGTAATCTTAACACAATATATGACACAGTTCAACTCTCACAGCAATTGCTTGCACCACCAGCCTTTTCCTTTTGTGACACTGTTTAACCTGTTTATGACTTTATGAGTCATCATAGTCACTCATCTCGGCAAAACCGATAACGATTTAATCTGTGCCTTATATCATCTCATATGTCTGATAAAGATGATGATTACTTTACAGTCATCCTTTGTGAATCATCTCTGTCCATCAACGTTTATAGACAGCTAAGTACACGGTATACACTTTTAAATGATTTGGGTGAGGCTGTAAACATTTCCAAGAAATGTCAATATTATTTCTAATGCTTTTTTGTGTTTATGTGAACTAGCACAAGTTTGTGTGCCCAAGTCTGTACATATCTTTTTTTATTTATTATAGAAAAAATAAAAATACTAAATATTTGACCAGATGTGCAATATGATCAACTTTGTTTTTTTTTGTAATGGACAATTGCAATGACGTCAGTTAGCTAGTTGAACAGGGATATTCACTCTCTTAAATGTCAGGATTACAGTTTGGTTTAATCCCTAAACTTCTCATTTTAAACCCTCTGCATTGTTCTCTGCCCTCTGTGTCTCACGTTGTAGTGACAGTGAATTGGCCTGTTGCCTAAAAGTATTAAAAATACAACGGTTCTGTATTTTCCTGTATAGGCTATCAACTCACTCTGGTCGATGTGTTGACAACGATAATAACAATAGCATGAACTTTAGTTTATTTGTGAATGTTATTAAATTGGTTTAAAACACAACCGGCAATAGTCATGGAGGAAAATGTCGCTTTTGATTTTTGGGTATTTCTCCTCTCCTCAGTGATGCAGCACAGACGGATTTACGCCAGAAAAACAGAGGGGCGAACGTATCTTTGTCTTTTGTCTTTGAGCACAAGAACGTGGATGGCTTGTAAAGCTTGATCTACATAGACTGGATTGACTTGTACAATTATTTTCGTGGAATCAGAGTTTATCATGCTGGTAGTGATACGTGGATAAGGAGCTGTTACAGTAATATGCTTTTATCAACTATTTGGACCAGTGGAGTCTGAGCAAATTGCCCTTTGCAAACATTGGAATCAGGCGGGTTTTTAAAAAGAGACGCTTCCCACAGTCTTCTGACGCAGGCAGTTGAAGAGACAGCCCTATGGGATTAAGGGCACTTCCGGAAAAATACTTGATTGAATAGACTGAAGTGGAAACCAATATTCACGTCTGATTTGCGCTTTCTGTACAAATGTCATCTGGTGATTGTTCCCTCATAATGACCACCAGATGGCGGTAGAGCCATCAGCATGTTGCCTAACATGGATGCAAACTGATTTAAATGAGATAATGGCTTAGTGTGCATGCACAACCACCTCAAAGAACAAGAAACATGTTCTAATGGAGATCATTCATCACTCCTTTTCATGGATTTCATCCAAAATATCTGGTTTTTTTTCAGAAAAACTGTGGATTTAAAGAAAAATACTGACATGCAAAAATCGACCATTTGTTACCTGGCTTTCTTAACATTTGCTCGGCATCAGTAATTTGACATGTGTGTTTTCAGGCATAATGACAAGGTTTTCAGTGTAGCACAGCTATAGAAAGATTTCAATTAAAACAGGCATTGGGATATGGGATTTAGCTGTGGTTTATAGTCTGCTTGGGTTTCATCAGAGTAGGCTTGGGGATTAAGCACATAGGACCTGCTTAATCTCAACCCCAGATTACAGTGTTCTCCGAAGGCCTGTGTCTCTAAGGCTACCCCATGGAGAGAGGCGTTAGCGGGCGTTAGCGTTTGGCGTTAGCGTTTGGCAGTGCACGTCGCCTACATCGGCTCACACACCACACAAATCTGCTGTCAGGTAGCTTATGTGAGTACGCGCGCCGGTCAAATGTGGATGGAAAGTAAATCTGAGAGGAGAAAAAAGGAAGTTATTAGTAGGACACCATTGGCACACCCTGCTGTACAGTAGAGTACAGTGCAGTCCAGTTCACTCACCATGAACTCACTGCTGAGAGATTTGCCGGGTTGAGGGCAAGAGCTTTGAATGATGGCCCGCTGGCTGTGTTGCTTGCAGGGTTTATCTGGCAGTGTTGGGCCACGACTCAGTTTACACGACAGCGCCTTACTGACACACACACACACAAACATCTCCCACACACATATGCCTACACATCCACCACACACACACACATCCACCACACACACGCACATCCACCACACAGACACATACACTGCTCACACACACCCCTGCACCCACACACACACCTATACCACACACACACGTATACACTCATTTTCTTGCTTGCGAGGCTGCACGAACGACGCAGATCGGGTCACTGGTTCAAATAGAATCTTATCAAGGTTTTAGTTTTCTATCTATCTATATCTCTGTCTCTCTATTCCCCCTCTCTCTCCGTACCCCTTCTCACTTTATGTCTCTCCACCATCTTTCCCCCTCTCTCTCAACCCCTCCCATCCTCCTCTCCCTCAGCTCACCCTCCTCTCGCTCTCTTTGTTTCTCGCTCTCTCTCTGTCTCACCCTCTGTCTCGCTCTCTTCAGTCGTGGATATTAATCGCGAGTACAAACATGCAACGATGCACCAATGGAAATAATCTGCCCAAATGACGGAGGCACAGCTGGTGGAGAATCCTCAAAGGGTCACCTTCATCCTCATCATCAGGGTCCGTCTCCGGCCGGGGGCGGGGCAAAGGCGCGGGGGGGGCGGGGGAGGGCGGGAGGGAGGTCATCGGAGTGTCACCCGGTGGCTTTTTGGAACAGTAAATAATGTGTGAGCTCAGGAAAGGGAGGGAGAGATAGTGAAAGAGAGAAAGAGGAAAGAGACAATAGAGGTGTGTGTCAGTGTTTGTGTAGGCCTGAAGTAACCTACAGGAATGAATCATGGCATCGCAAATGTGATGGATCCAATTAATTTCACCATTACATGGCAAGAAGAAATTGAAAATGAATACATCTTGCATTTGAGAGACCTGAATGAGTAAATGTTGACATTTTATTGAATGCAGATTCAACCATTAAAATGATGACTGATGTGACTAGTAGCCTATGACGGCACAGTATTATAGCCTTTATAAATGTGTGTGTGGTGGGGATACTCTAGGGAATAGAAGTTGTTCAGGCTTATTCTCAGGTTCTCTGAAGAAAGTAGGTCGGTGTAGGCAGGGGGAAACTATACATAAGAGCACAGCTGGGTGAGTCCCAGAAGACCCTGTCCTGGATGTCTTTACAGCCACACTGCCCCGTGGGCCCACGTTGGGTTACGGTCATCGTAATGCGATGAAAATCTTTGAAACTCTAACCAGATGATCGTCTTTAGGTTATATATGGCAAGGACAAATTAGTCATCTGAGATTGTTTGGTTGGTGTATCAGACGATGTTCAGCGACAGCTAGAATGACAGCTAGGTCCAGATGTGAAAAAAGTTTTGAAGAAAGAAATGTGAAACTGTTTTTCTGGGACTGACCCAGCTGTGAAGTCGAAAATATTTGTAAACCTTTTGTGACTTCTTGTGCCAAGACACAGCAAGCTAGTGGCTAGCGCGAGTGGCCTTTACATAACCGACCTATCAGGTCACATATTCTGACTATCAAAAAATGTGACCTCTTGTACAGACATCCTCGGTCTCGGCCAGGTTGGTGTAGCGGCCAACTCTCGCACTCTCCAGATCAACATCTGATTTATCTATGAATTATTGATTGCCCTGCTGCCTCCCGTTAACCCAGCCTAATAATACGTGCCCGCCGTAGCTTTCCTGCTCTGAAGTGAAATGTGATTAATGAGAAACGCTGACTTGGTCCGCCAGGTTTATTCCATTGAGATATGTTCAGGGTTAGGATGGACGACTCTGAGGGAGTGGGTTGGAGTGCAGTTAATACAAATTATGTGCTTGCGTTTGCGTGTGTGTGTGCGTGTGTGTGTGTGAGAGAGAGAGACAGAGAGAGAAAGAGAGAGAAAGGGAGAGAGAGAGTAAAAAGTATGACAATAAATAGGCCTAGTATATAATTTATTTTGTTTCCGCAACTGAACTTAAAGATTTCACTTGAGACATGATATTATACCTATTTCCTTACAGGCCTCAGCAATGCCTCAAGGGAACCTTTAATAATTCAACAGGAGAACTTTTAACATCTCTGGATGAACCTTTACATAACTTACAATTCCACTTTGCCATGGGAAAGCACAGTAATTCAGTACAGCTGACATCTACATTCCGACCAGAGATGGCAAAAGTACATACATCCTTCACTCAAGTATAAATAAAAGTACAGATACTCGTGTTTAAAAAGACCGGTAAAATTTGAAGCACTGACTACACTTTTTCTTAAAGTAAGAGTGTTGGCTCTGACATAAAAAAGTAGTCATTACTACTACCTGTTTTACTGTTCCAGTAAAAGGTTGTCAGAAAAATTGTGAAGTGCTGATACCGGAAAAATCAACTTAAGTACAGTAACAACATAGTTGTACTTATTTTCTTCCCATCTCTGCCAAACAAACATTGTTTTTGTGTGCACACTCATTGTTTTTCACCTAGCTGTGTCATAGAAGGGGTGATGATGTTCTGGCCTTCGCAGTCATACCCTGGGCATTGCCAGAGAGCTTCATAGGTGAATCAGACAAGCGCTCACGCGATTTGATGCATTCCCTGCTCAAGCTAGGTAACCATGCCAACACTGCCTTTTATTTTCTTCATTCCAAACGTTCTATGGCCCTGTGGCTGTAACTCAGCCAAGCACTGGGGGATAAAAAATGTATAGTCGTGCTGGAGATTTAAAACATGAACACAAGGCATGACCGCACAGGCAATGCTGCTGCTGTAAAGTCCATATGAACAGTGCGGCTGAAGTGTTTACTTTCTAATGGGGGTATTAAATCATCACGGATGCAAATTAAACGCAACACAAAATGACATGTGGTAGTGAATGGTCGGAGGGTTGTTGTATAGGCTACGTATTTAAAAATAGATTACACAACAGGATTCCCTAATAGACCTTAGATTTCCCTCCTCTTTGTGTTTTTGTACTGATCATGTCCTATAGAGTTCACTGCTCTTCACATCTCTGGAATGTCACTCTGGTCAAATCTGAGCTAAACATGGCTGTTCAGGAGCTAACTTTCAGGAGTCTCGTCCAGTAACTGGAGAAAAAAGATGTTATGTTGAGGTTCAGAGTCTGTCAGTCAGACTGTGATTACACACCTGTTTCTCTTGGTGTCCCTCTATGTGTGGTGTGTTTGCTTCATTGTGTATCAGTGATCATTCTGGCTTTGTCTGCCTGTCTGTGATTATTCTAGATGTGTCCATTTTTCTGTCCTTAGCCTTACTGTCAGTATGTCTGTGGAAGAGGACCTGGTCTCCGGTCTTTGGCAGGAAGTAGAGGTGGTGTTTCCTGGGGATGAAGTACCTGGTTTCCTTCCAACACTGCCCTGGATAATCACTTCAAAGCAGGCAATTAACACAGCCCTCCTCACCCTCTCATTACCTCAAGGATTATTTTATTCCATTTGCCAAAGATAGACAGAGATACACACCCACCTATTATCTCAATGTACAATTTCAAGTCACTCATTGGAGAAAGGATTTCACTTTTGTTTTTTACCAGAAGGCTTTGCATATGGATGTATTTTTGTCCCCAGGCTGTGAAGCCTTCTCAAGGCAAATCTAGCTGAGTTGTCATGGTATACATTCGTAGTTTGTACCCCCAAAGATGAAAAAAAATCCTCACTGTACCATCATATCCTACCTTATAAAGAACAGTATTTTACCTGTGTGAATTGGAACACTTTCCACCAAGCGTCTGTTAAAATGATTACTTGTTAATCTGTTAAGTGGTCGTCAATTAAGGCTTTATTTTCACAGTTCTAATGCTTGAGGTACTAGATTTAAAGGAACAGAATTTAGCGCAGTGTTATAATTTCAAAATTAGTATTCCGTGTAGCCCACACACAAATAGAAGAATGACAACTGTAATACTGTTGTCAGGTAAATTGTGATTTTTTAAAAGCATGTAATTATTCATAAATTGTTTTTTAACCATTACAGATTCAGAGCCAGCCATCCAATTAACCTACATATATAGGGGAGGGCAATTAAAACAGTATAATATTCCCTGTACCATAAGATTCTCTACAGCGAATCTAGTTTTAGCCAAATAACTATTGTGTGATTTATATTCATAAATGAAAAACTATTGTGTGATTTAAATATGGACATTCATTAATGAAAAAGTGTCTTTGTGATACTCTCCTACCCTGGAAGGGTAGACAAAGGGATATTGGAAGAGAAGTTACGTACATTTCCCTGATGGGATGCAACTGCAGTAGAGTTTGCTTCAAACATACAAATGTCGAGAGTGACCCACGGGCTTTCCAGAACCAAGCCTTTCAGGAGGAGCATCACTTATTTAGGCTGCAGGGCAGCCCGCTCACATGAGGGACCACTGTTGGGTTTGGCTCTGGGAGTCTTGGCTCTTGTTCAGGCAAAGTCTCCGCTTGGATCTTCCAGCTCTACATCCAAGCATGCTATATTTCACTTCCATGTGAAGAGCAGAGGTTAGAAGGACCAGTATTAATGGCAGGCTGTCTGTGTCTTATATTTTTGCATGATTGCTCATTAGCACCACTAATGAGAACCACTCCAGAACCAAAACTCGTATTCTAGAACAAATGATTACAGAAGTACTCCGTCGATATTCTATTCATCATGCTCTGACGTGAGCTTCATTTCCACATACATTTTCTTTTGTACCTAGATTGCTGATATTTTTTTAGAAAAAAAAAATGCATGTAGAACTGAACATAAAGTAGATATACGGTATATACACTATGTGTACAGTATATATACAGCCGTATATACAGCTGTGGCCAAAAGTATTGGAAGCCACATTCATTTTGTGTTTGCAAAGCTTGCTGGGCCTTGGCATAAAATGACTGCCAACATAATTTCAGTAAGTCATATCATCAGCACAGGGGAAAGTGTGAACTAGTTCTAGCCAAGTGAAATCAATCTAACATTCTGATTGGATTTTAAAAGCAGATAGACTACTGTAAAGGAGGGGACTATTTGCACATATATTGAACATTTCTGCCACAAAAAAGCTTAAAAAAATATGAAATGTGCCTATTGTATTTCAGTATTCTATAGAAACGTTTTTTTCAAATACTGAACCAGCAAACTTTTCAAAACACAACATGTGCCATTGCCAAAACGTATGGCCACGACTGTCCACACATAGAAATAGAGATAGAGAGACAAAGGGGGCTGTCTCATTCCAGCATTCTGTGAAAACAACTACAAAGTTGCCCCCAGTTCTGTTTGCTCGTTTTTGTTTTGTTTTGTTCTCTGATAATTCTTCTCTCCCCGGCTCCCAGCCGAGACGTGTGGCCCC
This sequence comes from Hypomesus transpacificus, assembly GCF_021917145.1. Lineage (NCBI taxonomy): Eukaryota > Metazoa > Chordata > Actinopteri > Osmeriformes > Osmeridae > Hypomesus > Hypomesus transpacificus. The sequence goes on from NC_061071.1 coordinate 9,366,825, forward strand.
CTGAGTGTGTCTGACAGCAAGCAAGTCCCTGTGACTCTGCCAAGCCCTCGGCCAAACTGACAGTCCTCACGTGTCACCACAGGAGCAGCTTGATTCAGTCTTCAGCAAACTAACTCCAGCTCCAGGGCACTAAAGCACCCTCCAGGAAACAAGGACTCCCCAAGATATGGTTGTGGATGTGGTGAACAGTTTTGATTAGTGTTTTACCTACACAGAAAAAGCCAACAGTTTATCTTGTTACACACATCAGTGATTATGTTTTGCTCTGTAAAACTGTGAACACCAGATCTGTTAACCCATCAAACCCATTTTGTGCATTTTCTTAGTATAGACCTCTATTCTCAGCGTAAATCTGTTGTCATTTATTGCGTTCTCATGACAAATCCATCTCTGATGTCTTTCGGCAGTTGGGCTAGACGTCTCTGATTCATGTTTTGAGTTGTCATGGTGACCTGATCCTGCTTGCTGTCTCATTTCGCCCGTTGTAGCGAACGTTGTGGCCGAGGAGGTCCCTGGTGTCTCGGCTCATGGCTCATTTTGAACCCCAGGAAGACACACTCATACTTGACGCTTCTCCCCGTAATGCATTTTTCATTTGTTATTAAAATTCATAATTTGCAGCTAAACAGGAACAGGAAACTCATCATCCATCCTCTTCCTCTTCAACACCTGGGGCTCTGTGGTGCTTCTCTGACAGTGTGGAGGAAGGACGTGTCTGGGGGTTCACACAGGAATCCATCACTGAGCAGGTGATGCATCAGGGACCGTTTCATAGCTGTGTTTGCGTCACGGAAATAAGATGAATTCGTTTGAGGGAAGGAGGTGACATGGGAGGTTATGCTATTGTGAGTTCCAATTGCGAACGACCACAACCAGAGATCCATCATACCCGCTGTCCTTCCTCTTTCTTTCTAACTATCGAAATATGAAAGAGTCTCAGGCTAGTCTGCTCTACACTTTAGATTAAACCATGGCTGTTTTGGGAGCGGGCTAAATTGTCTGGTTGATTTGAGTGTGTTGGTCTGTGATGATTGACTGCTGTTCCCTGGTACAGGCAGGTAGCGTGAGGCTATTTGGTGGCTAGTTCCCCCGCTTGTCACCCTTTCATTTCCAAAGTAATTTCCTTTTCTCTGATTTATATCATAGCTAACTACAAGCAGCCCCAAGTCTCGGCTTTACGATTCTCTGTCCCTGTCAAACCGTCGGGAATTATGATGCACTTTGTAAACAGCGGGCTGTCTCTCTATTTCAGATATCTGAGGTGTAATTTAAGAGTTTGGTCTTCAGCTGAGGTGAGCCTGTGGAGACGGTGTGTTGTTGTCTGAGAAAAAGGTTCAAAGTTCAGCTTCATATTAACAGGGCTCCCCGGAGAAAAGGTCAAGTACCAGGAAGTATTACACCTCTCTTGTATTTTGTGAGGGTTTATGCAGGTTGTCAGGTGTGATGCGGACAGTTGGGGGACCTGTAGAGCCCTTTGGGACTGTATGCACGTCATAAAGGGTCTATGCAAAAAGCTGTCATTATGTTTTCAAAGGTTTTGCTCACAGTCAGATGATGGCTTCTGTGCCATCAGCCTCTTGATTTGACCAACCCTGGTGAAGATGGAGCCATTAGCCCAGTCATTTATGACTGTAATGGCCGGGTGCTGATGTATGGCACAGTAGCACACCCTATGCGGCAATTTGACTGTCTGCTTTCGCTACTCAATTTGCTCTGAAGCCCTCAACTCTGCTGAGAGGAAATGTCAGGTTGAGATTGTTTATCCCTCATCAAGATGATCAATAGTCCGTTATCCCCTGCACTGTGCTATTGGGAGATTGCCACCACAAATCACACAAGTGGGTATCTGAAAACTCAGCAGAACATACTATTTCCCCTCCTGAAGGCGTCGATAAAACACAACAAATGACCTGGAGAGTGTACTGTTTGGGTCAGTCGCTGTTCTTTCAACACCTTGTAGCTGTGCACGTCTCATATTTCTCCCAGGTCTGACCAGGATTCCCTCGGCAGGTGAGACTGAGTCTGAGTGCCCCCCCCTGCTCGCCTGCTCCAGCTGTTTTAAAGCATGTTGTTACCGTGTCACTCTTCTCCAGTGTGTGCTCATGGATTGGCTCTCCAGAAACAGGACTGTAGATCTCAAGGATGAGGGCTAAAGTATAAACTTACAGAATAGTAAATCTCCAGTACCAAGGTTGGAGTGTAAACCTAAAGGAAGGTATCTGTCCAGAAGCAGGGTTGGAGAGTAAACCTAAAGTAAGGTATCTCTTCAGGAGCAGGGTTGGAGTGTAAACCTACAGGAGTCGCATCTCTTCAGGAACAGGGTTGGACCGCCATACCATGAACTGTGAAAGAAAGCGCACAAAATCAAACATTTTCGACAGCATCACACAGGTGTTTCTCATCGCATCTCGATTTGAGAACTTTTGAGGACTAAGAGAGGGAGGCATCACTCCACAGGGCCCCATGACAAGCAAACACGTTGATCCTTTATTATAATTAAACATCTATTTCTGGGCTCATTCTCTTTAGAAGCCACCACCTGCTGCTGTTGTGATCAGGCTGCCGTCAGATGTCGTCCTCTGGAGGTGCCGGGACCTTGCCTTCACCAGCAGCAGCTTGGAAATATGGGGAAATGGTGTGAATACTCAGCTGATTGGGTTATAAATTGTCTCGGTGGGGGTCTGAGCCACACAAAGTGCTTTTGCTTCGAATCAGAGAGAGAGAAACTGCCTGAGCGACCTATCAGAATACTGTTCGGTCGAGACTTCAGATGTAAATTTTGTCTAGTTTTTTTCTCTCTTTCTTTCCTTCGTTTCAATAAGATCCATTCTATATGATTGGTGAGTGTGATGTAGCCTACGATTACATGATGAGTGTGAATGTTTTCTGAAAATCTTATATGGAAGTCAGAAGGATGGATAAAGGATGAGGGGCTTGTCATTGTCCCCCAGCATATTTAGCTAATGATTCGCCGTTCAGGACCACATCACTGCGCCTTCGCATGATCCTTTCCTTCTGTTACCCTTTCACGTTCCAGCTTGGTTCGACTGATGTATAAGGCTGTTGGTTGCTGTGTGTTTATGTCTCGTGTCTATTTGACATGGGAGAAGACATGAACCCACTTCTAGGAGTGCCTAACGCTGCTCTCTGAAGCCAGGGAGATGCTGGTGGTTCGGGAACAGCTGGTTGGTGTGATGACAGAGCCCTGGGTGTCTCCACCAAGTCCACAGAGCTAACAAGGAGGTAGCAGATGCTAGGCTAATTGTTCCTCTTCCACCATCCCTCTCCCTAATGCGAGTATATGAAACTTGCTCAGATGAACCTTTACGGGAAGCTACAGTTATCAGAGTACTTGACCTGCAGGTAAAAGACCAACCCGCTCCTTGATTGATTGCTGTTCTGAAACTCACAGGACTGGAAAGGCCAGGTCAGCGTGTTGTCATGTTGTTTTGAAGTCTGCCTTGGCTGATCTGTGGGTGAGCTGTTTTTCTGTTAGCCTTAAGTGACAAGGAGTTCCGATGCTGGGTCCAGGCACGCTTCCATGCAGAATGTGGATTCTATGTCACTCTCGGTTGCTACAGCAACATAAAGCCATGGTGTTTCTATGTATTTTTTTTATTCAGAGAGAAGGCAGCTGTTTCAAGTGCAGCCAGTATATGAGCTTTTACACACTGAGAAAGCTACAGAATCGTCGAGGGATCTGCTATTAAGGATTGATTTGAAGTGGTGAACGGTAGCGTGGTGATACACACACTTCATGCCCATTAAGCCATGATATAAAGGACCCAATACAAAGCGGAACAATTTCACCTGGATTAAACTTAGTGGTACACAGCATGAAGTATAAGTCACGCAAGCCACACAGCCTTGGCAGCATCACACGTGTGCAGCGTTTGTGTTTGTCTACATTGTGTACATGATGAGCCTGTAGGTCCAAGTGGGTTGGTGTGCTTGCTTCAGTTCAAACACAGTAGCATATCATCTGGGCCAGAGACATCAAAGCAGTTTCTTTCTCTCTCTCCACCGTCGAACAATGTCACCGTTTTGTGATGAGCGTGTGGGCAGAGGAAGGAGCTCACCAGTGGGATCGTTCTTCCTTTGACGAAACCCAACTAGCAATCACAACCGAAACTGTTTTAATTACCTGATTGTGCACATGCACATGTGGCCTACATTGTAGGATATACTTTCAATTAAGTAAAGGCAAGGTCTTCATTCAGCATATCTTCAAAGCAGTTGAACAATGAAAGAAAATGCACTATGATACTAATGGAGAATGCGGATTAGGATGCTGGATGTTTAGCACTTATTTGCATGGGGGCTTGGTTGAACCAATCAGAACCCATCATGTTCTTCTTATTTGCAATGGGGCCTGGTTGTGGTCTGTGCATACACCCACCCTCCCACACACACACACACACACACATGCATGCATGCTCACACACATATAGACGTATACACACATGTACACCACATCACGCCACACTACATTGCACACAGCCACTGTACACATATGGTATCTTACAAGTCAATTCACTCGCTACTACATAACTGATTTTCTGCTCACATCGGTTGCAGCGGCATGCAATCTTCCACTGAGTTGGCAGCAGTTTCCTCCGACTGTTTCTTTGATTGAGTTCCACCCGACATCACATCATTTGCAGTGACTCTTTGAAACCATTCCACCAATTTCCTTCCTTTGTTTAATTTTCTGTGTGTTGTCTCAATCTAGGTCAGAAAACTTCAGCTGTACAGCCGCCTGACAGCTGTCACCTGTGCTGCTCCGTACAGCACAATGTACAGCACCTCTCCATCGATCAGGTTTCATCCATTTTTAATGCATGTCTTTTGTCATGTTTAGAATTTGTAACTTAATGCCTTTACTTGAGGTTTTGGTCTGTTGTTGATGAAGTTGTCAACTAACTTGTGTGAAGCGTGGCGATAGTTGATTAATGCGTTTTTATTGACTTCTTAAAAACAACAGGATGCCCAGTTGGAGGTTGAAGAGGCGCTTCTATAATGAAAGTGACTCATCTATTCTGACATTTGTAGTAAAGCATGATGCCCGTGGCTGACAAGATGAATCAGATATTCATTTAACAACACAATCCTTGTATCCACTAAATGAAATGACCAAAGACTGTTTTTATTCATGTAAATAATAAAAATAAAATAAAAAGTCAAAGTATACTACACAAATATTCTCTAATATCCACTGTAGCAAAATGATGAGTTTTGGAAAACATACAAAATAGTGTTTGATTTATTGTAAATATATCAGACTATGACACTTATAAAGTGCAATATTACTATTGGTATACAGAGGTGAACATTTTTTTTTTTCTGTTGGTCTAACATACAGGATACATTCATCTAATAGCTTTATGAAAATATATATGTAGGCTGAATCCCACAAGCACTTTCTCTGAACATACAATACTGGGCACTCAGGGCCTCATTTACTAACAGGATTGCGCCCATTTCAGGAGTAAAATAGCGGGTAAAGACATAAAACCGTATTTACAAAGGCAGGACACTTGAGTAAAAACGCAGATTACCTCTGCTGGGAGGGTATAAGGGAAAGTGCGTGTGAGCCCCAAAGAGATGGAAGGAGAGGTGTATTTCTTCCTTGAAACATGTTAATGTTAGCTGTTACTTTGTCAACCAATATTTCTATCTCCTGTTCGTTGAACCTTATTTTTCTTTTCCTCGAATCACCCATGGTGGCAGTAACATGCAGGCGATTTCTCCCGTCTTTCAATCCTTGTATTATCTTCGGGTCATTCTGACCCATCAGTCATTGTGACCCACCGCCGTATTGGGACAACTTTACTGCATACAAAAACAAAGTGAAACATTTTCTTTTAACCGTTGGGCTGTCTCAAACCCCCCACATTGCAAAGGTTAAAATAAAATTATTTTTATTTGTTTTTGTATTGGGTAAAATTGGGTAAACACCTCGATGGTTCGTTATGAACCTTTGGGTCATGTGACCCAAAGGCAGCACAAGGACGGTGCGCTAATTAACACTAAAGGGTGGAGTAAGGCGCTGATTGCCCGCCGAGGATCTGGTTTGATAAATACCACGCAAAATGCGTAAATACACCGTGCGCTATTTGCGGTTGGGCAAATGCGCAGGTTAAGCTGTGGTCGCAATGTTAGTAAATGAGGCCCTCAGGCTCTAAGCCAATTAACTGCAGAAACACTCATTTTACTTACAGTTAAAAGCATAAAAACAACAGATTTCCTTCAAAACTCCAAATAACACAAAACTATAACACAGAAGATCTGATGTTTCTCATGTGACGTACATTTTACATCGACGTTCACATATTTTCACTCAGTGGAGTATAAAGTACGATTTCTATTATTTCCTCACGCCAGGGGCCTATATTTTTTTTGGGGAAACTTCAAATCTGTCCTCCCCTTTCATTAAGAAAATTATATTTAACAGCAGCATCCTCAGTTTAAAAAGAAATCTGTCCCATCCACATTTGAAAACGAACCTAAGACCCTGCCTCAAGCAATAACCTGTTTGTTTTGTTTACAGTACTGAAGGAGTTTTTCCTTCATGATGTATAAATGGTTAAAAAATACCACGCAAACAATAACTATTGATACCAGTTTAAAAATAGTATTACCATTTGAATCTTTATATTAAGATTATAAATGTCCATTGACTGACTTACCAAATACAGTTTGTACCTATTGAACATGTCACTCTTGATAGCTACTGTATAAAAATGGCAAAAACAGGTTTGATAGGTTAATTGAGTGACTAAATGAAACCTTGTGCAGACCTAATGCCTAATATAGAGCGGTGTCAGAATTGTTCAATAGTGCAGTCTATCCTGGATGTTCATAAAATGGAGCATGCTTTGAGATGGATGGGAGGGAAGGGAGGGAGGGCTAAACAGGGGGTAATAAACCTATCCTAAATGCTAGTCCTGGTTCTTTGTCACTTCTGAATAGGTGTTCCCTTCCAGTAGAAGGCACTGTGGACACTCACATGCAGTCTCCCAGCCAGCCAGCATCACGGTCGTCCAGTGCAGCTGTTCATTAGTCGGCCGTTGTCAAGCAACCAACAGCGCTGGCGGGACATCTGTCCCAATCTCCCGTCACGTCTTAACGATGGCACCCCGTCAAACACGAGTCTCGTGCCCGTTTGTCCTATAGGAGCTCCAAAGCGGCGAGCCGGTGGCGCTAAAGGTAGAGGTAGCTGACCCAGTACACAATGTTGAAGAGCAGGAAGGAGGTGGGGAAGAACACCCGGGAGTAGGCATCCAGCTCCTGGATGTCTATGTGGATCCTCCCCCTCCTCCAGCCCCCGCCCCGGCACTCCTCGTAGCAACAGAAGAAGCTCTGGCAGTCCTTGCCGTCCAGACAGTCGTACACGCAGGCATCCTCAAACTGCTGCCAGTACAGGGAGTTGTTGAGAGTCATCACGGAGGTTGGAGACAGACCCACATCCAGGACCGAGTAGGCCTGCACATGAAGAGGAGGGGGGGGGGCTCATTAGGACAGTACAGTACAGTACACTGACATCAATACAGAGGTGTTTGAAGAAAAAGAGAGAGCAAGGAAGGAGTGAGGCCTCATTAGAGATGCACCGACTGAGGTAATGAAGGAAAAGGAGATTGAGGAATAGAGAGCGAGAGAGAACGACAGATAGCGGAGAAAAAAAAAAAAAGAAAAGACAGCTTGAGATGCTGTCGAAAAGCCAAAATATCGTGGGTGGGGAGGGGGTGGGGTGAGGAGGGGGTGAGGGGGGGGGGGGGGGGGGGGGTGAGGAGGGGGTGGGGGTAGCGGTAGACAGAAAATGAGCTGATTTGTTTTGAGTGGATCTGTGCCATCATGCATTAAAGCTTTGCCGCTAAACCCACCCCCAGCCGGCAGGCAGCAGGAAGCTGTCACACAGCCGGGAGATGAACTACCTCTCCTGGAACCCACTCACTCTTCCCCTCACTCACCCACCCACTCACTCACTCCCTCATTCACTCACCCCTCACTCATACACTCACTCTCCCACCACCCACTCACTTCCTCCCTCCCTCCCTCACCCCCTCCCTCCCCCCCTCCCTCCCTCTCTCCCTCACCCCCTCTCTCCCTCACCCACCCCTCTCCTACCCTCACCCACATGGTTGGCATCGCGACCAAACACTCGTCTCATACGCCAGCGGAGCAAACATAACAAATGCCAAGAGACAGGAGAGCTTCAGGTTTGACCTGCTCCAGGTCAGGCTTCCCCTGACAGGCGTTCATGTTCAACATCAGCAGATAGCAGCACACAGTTACGGATCACCAAACCAGTGGTTTCAATTGCACTCCGACTCACAACACCCACAAACCTGCTTGATCCTGACTTAGTTGCTCTTTTCCTGCAGATACAGCTGTTGTTGTGGCACTTAAGCAGAACTGACTTGAGGTTGACTTGTTTTAGATACCATGTCTCTTGTAAACACAGACTGTTCCCTGGCACTATCCACTGCACTACTGTCAGAACGGCGTCACTTCTCATCCTTGCACAGCTCCTTGCTCAGGGGTGTAGGGACGTGTCCCACCCACTTTATAAAAACAACAAACCTGTCTCCCCCATTTTTATTAAGAAAATGATATTGAATGGCCACATCCTCATTTATAAAAAAAGGCAGCACCACCCACATTTGAAAACAAATCCATGCCCACGACTCTATACGAAACCTTCTAATGTACAGTATAATATATGTCATTATTATTGAATCTGTGTCAATGTAAAGTACATGATTGGGTATACCCTGGGGGCAGGGGAGGGGCCTCACCAGTCTTTGGGGCTTGGCGGAGGCAGGCTTGCGTACGATGTAGGAGTAGTAGTTGAGCGTGGCGTACTCGATCATGGCGGCAAACACGAACAGGAAGCAGACTGTGACAAACAGGTCCATGGCGGTGACGTAGGAGACGCGGGGGAGCGAGGTCCGGGCCACCGTGCTCAGCGTGGTCATGGTCAACACGCTGGTGATACCTGGGGGACGAGGAGGAAGTCACCATGCAGAACCCCAGTGGGGCCCAGGGCAGCAACACCTGGAGGGTGGGGTCAGATCAGGAGGTGGAGGCTAGCCCTGGAGGCTAGCCCTGGAGGCTAGCCCTGGGAGGGGCCCCCCTAGGGGTTTCTGTCGTGACTCAGTCAGTCCTTCGTGGAGTGATCTCTTTGGTGTGTGTGACTTAATGTTCAGTCTTCAGGTGGCTGGGTTTTAATTAATTATCAAACGCACTGTACAGAGAATTCAGCACAATAATTCCCCTGACATCTCTAGGCACAGTTTCTGTACTGAGAACTTTGAAGACGATACACACACAGTATTCAAACTCTCACACACACACACACACACTCATATTCATGCATGTCTCCAAGATGCTTCACATGAGACGGCTGTGTGTGTGTGTGTGTGTGTGTGGCAGTGTTTTGTGCAGGTTGCCATGGAAACAGGAAGGGCCATCTATTTTGAGCAGTTGGTTCCTACCAAAGGTAGAGCAAGTCACCCCTGGTGCTGCTGGCTTCCTGATTCCTGCTCACTCACTCTCACAGTCTACAGAGACTTGCTGCCAACAACGCTAAAGAAAAACTATGACCTGAACAAGGAAACTATTAGTACATTTATGACCTACAGCCAATCTACAAGAGGTAGAGGGAGAGAGACGATGAGAGACAGATAGAGAGAATAAAAAGGGGAGAGAAAGAGAGAAAAAGATAGAGTTGAATGAGGGAGAGAGAGAGACAACATGTTACTACGGGTCGTGGAGGGTGGAGTATGGAGGGTTGGAAGGTGGAGAGAAAGGGTGGAGGGTGCCTAATTTGGGGTATTACCTGGAACATGTAGCCTAGCCTGTCTGCTTTCTCCCTCCCTGCCCTCCACCTACGCTCCTGACCTCTCCCCCCTGCCCTCCTCCCCTGCTCCTCACCTCTCCCTCCTTATCTCTCCCTCTCTCTTTCAACCCTCTATTGATCTGGCTGGTTCCTGAGATGGAATGCACTGCGAGCGACAATACAGAGCAAATGACTTCTTTTGTTAAACAGAGGAGGATGTTTATCGCCCTGCCACAGACCCCGTCCCCACCTGCTCGCTGACAGAACACAAACGTGCCGCAGCCTCGTCTCCGGCGGCGACCGGCGTGTATGTGGACCGGATGCGTAAATGTGTTGATTGTTGTGGGTTGTGAAATGAATTGGGATGTGGATAAGAGTTCAGTGAGCTCGGATCTTCGGTTTGTTCATGTACAAAAGGACAATTCTGTGGCCCCACTTTCTTTGTGTGGGAATATTGGAGGTGGAACTGCAAAACTGACCGTGGCAGACATGTTTACAATCTTGGAGACATTTTTCATGAAAGACCGGACAAAGACTACACCAAGGCTTTCTAATTGTTTACACTTACCTCTCATACCACAGTTCAACCTGGAAATGACCAGAAACAGCATCCACAGGAAAGCATATGAACTGATGTAAGCATGCAGCAAAAGACACAAACAATAAATGAATCACAAACATAAATAAAGGAAATGGGTTTCGGAACATCGCATTATGATTAAGTGAGAGGAAAGGTTAACAGCAAATCGAGATATGGGACATAATATCAGCAAATGAACTACATTAAGTCACACAGACAAACACACACACACAGGAACACACAGAAGTAAGCTACCTGCACAGCACTCGTGCACGCACACGCACACGCACGCTCCCACTACCTAGTGCCGTCCTGGCAGGCGTGGCGTCACTCTTGATCCAGAAGGACACCCAGGAGAGCACCACAGTCAGGATGCAGGGGATGTAGGTCTGGATGGTGAAGTACCCCATGCGTCTGCTCAGGTCAAAGTAAACGGTCATCACCACGTAGTCACCTGGGAGAGGGGGGAGGATGGGGGGGGGGGGAAATGGTAAATGGACTGCATTTATATAGCGCTTTTCTACCTTAGCGGCACTCAAAGCGCTTTACAATGTTTGCCTCTAACTCATCCATTCAATATCACACACACCGACGGCAGCGAGCTACCTTGCAAGGCGCAGGCCTGCCCATCGGGTGCAACTTGGGGTTCAGAGTCTTGCTCAAGGATACTTTGGCACATGACCTATGAGGAGTCGGGGATCGAACCGCCAACCTCGCGATTAGTAACATACAACCCTCTCTACCCACTGAGCCACAGCGGGACAGGACAGCTTCAGAGGAACTGGCAGAACCGAGGCATGAGCCTTTGAAGGCAACATCACTGAACGAGTAAAGATGGAGGACACAACAGGACTACAAGTCCCTGACGACGAGGTGGCATGGGAACCGGACGGACATCCACTGTCCTCATTACTTTGAAAAGCACCCGGCGTCTCGCTCGCTCCCCTTTCATGGGAGATGTAGGGTAGAGAGAGAGAGAGAGAGAGAGAGAGAGAGAGAGAGAGACACCCAGAGAGAGAGAACGGTACTTTATTCTGAGTTTGTTGAGATGTAAATTAATGATGGGTATTTTAAGACCTGGCTCTAATCATCATGCAGCGATGCAGATGGAGAGTAAAGAAAAAGAGAAAACAGACAAGAAAAAGGTCTAATTTCCCAGAACAGCGCGAACCACAGATCTGCAAACTGCCGATGTTAGGATCTCCTTCCTCGCTTCATCTGGATTTGAAAATACGCGGAGCTTCACCTTGTTAAAATGTTTCATTCATAAGATCACCTGACCTTTGAAGGCTGAACCATTGTTCATTATGGAGATGAAACCCGGGTTCTCCGAAGACTGGTCCGCGACATCGCTAACGCTTGCTCGGTAGGAGAGGCAGGTTAATCAGGGCCTGCAGGACTTGCTCATAATGTGTCAATTTGTAGATCCTTAAAAGGAGGATTTGTCTTCACTGCTGTCATGAATGTATTAAAAATGCATCACTAAGAAGTTTGGCGAATGGCACTTGCATGTCTAATTAGATGTTTTAAATACCTGTTTTGCAGAACAAGATATTAGTTAGACAGAGCACTCAGAGGAGACAGATCACTCAATGTGGAAAGCATTAGGCCAATAACGACATTTAGGTCTGAGGGGAACAAAATGTGATTGAATAATTAAAAATCTTCTAAATATTTAATGGGAATGATTTATATATCAGGCCAGAAATGTGTTTGGTCTATCTCTGAGGTTAATGCTTTAAGCATTTTTAAGCTTCACCTCATTGAGATGTTTGAATATCACAGTCCTATCAGACCTCCAAGATCTGAGGAGAAACCTTGTGGTCTTCAATAAACCCACGACCTGTCGTTCTCCAGGAACAGCAGGAGGTGTACTACTATGGGATGAAAGCTATCTCTTCTCACTGGTGGACTGTAACTTAATCTATTTGTCAAGTTCATGAAGGAACAATCTAGCACTGCCCCAACTAATGAAGGTCTTATAGAGAAGCTCGTTAGCGAAGGCATGTCAGTAAGAAGTGCAGCCAAGCCTCTAAAATACAGTGGTACCACACACCTACAGCCACACCACACACATACACACCTACAAAAACATCACACCTACAGCTTGTAGGAGCCTGTTCTTTACTGCCATGAGAGAGAGAAAAATAATCTAATTTTAAAGTAATCCACCTATAATTGCCATTGATGGATGTTTTTACTATTCAAATATTCCCCGGTATATTAGTACATGAATGTTCGAGACGAAATTTCAGAGGAAAATCCTGATGAAAAACGCAGCTGCAACCAAACTCCGGGGCAACCGAAAGTTTAATAAAAAGGAAAAGATCCAAACACGAGATTTGTTGTGAGTCAAAGAGCGTTACCTGCTGTTGTTTTAAGTAAGCTGGTGCTGTTCCTCAATCCCATAAAATCAAATTGGTAAAGTCTCCAGGATTTCTGGTCCGAGGTTGACACCGAGTTCTTTCTCCACTTGTAAATCATTTCATCTCTGGGATAACCATCTGTAACATCAGAAGAACATGTTATACCCTAAACCCCAACACTGAAACAGGCTCTCTTTAATCTGAACACAGTGTCCTCTGTAGATCTTGTATGTCCTGACAAGTGGACAATGTCACTTTGCTGTGAGGTTTCACTTGCAAACTAGATGTTTTGTACCTTTTGTTTCATATTTATGACAGAACAAAGGGGAAGGGAACATGTCCAACAAAATGTCCAGATTCACCATGTAAGAATGGCAGGAGTAAGATTTTAGCTCAAGTGATATTATCAAGTCAATAAGGCCAGTGACAGAACCACAAAATACCACAGGAGTCAAGTCATTGTCTCCCTGCCTCTTTGCGCTGCATACTCAGTGTGAGTTGGGTCTTGGTCATGCACAAAGAAAATGGACCAGATGTCCATTAATCATTGGTTACGATCACTCTGCTCACTGCTCTGGCATTGGTGGAGATCAACATTGAGCTTCGAATTCACAGACCTCCTTAGTCATTCACCTCAGTAATGACAAGCTAAATGTCAATCATTATGTTACAGGAATAACTATTAATTACAGCCTGCTTGCACTGTACTTTGGGGTGGTGGAAGGGAAAAATTAAGGTAGAAGAATGGCTGTTAGATTGAAGCCTTGACTTTAGAAGAGCAAGGTAGCTGCTATTTCACACAGCAATAATATTGAATACTAATTCAATAAAATCAGTGAATGGCTTTTATTTAATTTGACTGGGATTTGAATGGTTGAGATTTCATCCATTTTGTGGTGCTTGTTAGAATTTCAAAGCCCACATTCGCCAGAGGGGTCTTTTGAATGCTTGTTGAAGGACACACAGGTAGTTTGACTTCCAATATAATGTCTCTGTCTGTGTCATAATAGTTCTTCCCTGCTGAGGCAGTAACATTGAAAAGCACAATTGCCTCCATTCTGAGACACGAGTCAGCGAAAACACTTTCAATTCACACAGCAATTCATCTCCCAAAAAAACGTCCTCCCAAAAACGCTGCAAATTTGAAGACCCAAAATTGCTGCCTTTTTCCTAAATTATTCCACTGTTGCCTACTGTATGCTAAGCTATTGTGGCATAGCATCATAGCGATATCGACATTTGTGAATGATGAAACAGAGAGTGGGGGTGAGGAGGGATTCTGTCTGAAAGAAAGACGGGCTACTCACAGCTTGAAAAGACGAGAGGGCAGGAATGCTCGTCCATGGGGAAGTTATGAAGCTGCAGCTGGCACTCTGCGTTGATAGTCAACCTATTTGAGAACAAGTTTAGATTTTTTACCTTTATTTAACCAGGCAGAATCATTAAGAACAAATTCTTATTTTCAGTGATGGCCTGGCAAAAAGCACAAGCTTTTTGAGGGAGAGGGGAAGGGGGCTAAGGAAGAAAAATCAGGTCAAAATGCACCACGGCACACAACCACAGCCGCACAGACATACAAAAAAGAGCTAAAAAGCAACAACAGAAAACAAGCAGGTTAAACAAAGCAGGGCATTAGTAACACAGGGAGTCAGAGGGGATAAACATTTTTAAAGCATAAAAAGCACAAACAAGACACAGACTGACACTGGCAGGTATGAACAAAGGATACAGGCAGGGAAGAAAACAAAGCAGGCAACAGAACAACAGTAGGACAAACTAAGCAGTTGGCAATAGACAATAATGACAAACCATGGGGATGAATAGGACAACAGGATACTCAGGGAAGGAGTTAAAAGGTGATAAAGCATTTACAGGATTCAGAGAGGAGGAATGAAATGGCTTCTTTGAAGGCAGGGATGGAAATTAATTTGTCAAGTTTGAGGTGTTTTTGCAGAACATTCCAGTCAGAGGTAGATTTTAGTTTGGGAATTTTCAACTGGATATGGAGAGAGGACTGGGTGTTGTGCGTGACAGGAAGCGGATGCAGCAGGTGTGCCTGGTAGGGGGGTGTCCGGTGCAGAAGGGTCTTGTAGATGAGGATAAGCCAGTGAATATTACGACGGGTGTGAAGTGAGGGACAGTTTACCAGGGAGCGAAGAGCACAGTGGTGCGTGTGGAAAAGGGGTGTTTGTGGCAAAGCAGATAGCAGAGTGATAGAGAGTTTGGAGTTTGGCGAGTGTGCCCTTACATGCAGATCTGTATATTGTATATCAAGTATGGGGAGAATAGTCATTTTGATGAGGGTAAGTTTAACGGAAGAGGTGAAGGAGAGACGATTTCTTTAGAGATAACGACAAAACTAGAATAGCTAGTGGTTTTTTTTCACTTTTTAATCCTTCTTCTTTTCAGCACAATAGCTCTGTCATCATTTCCAGAGGTCCTTTTGCCTTCAGCAACAAAGTTGCTAGAATCGTAATTACTGTAGAGTAGCCAACATTTACAACAATGTTCCAGCAAACGTCATTAATTAGCTAACGTGTTTGCATTTGGAGAGCATCTAGTAGATGTACCAGGGTCATTTAATCATGAAGAGAGCATAAAGTATGCGGTAACCATTGTTCTCATTGTCTCGTACAGAACGTCACGTTATCAAAACAGAAAACAGATGGCGATGATGCACTTGATTGCGTGGCCATTGTGGTGCGTTAAGGCTGAATCACGAGGTTGTTGTTGTATGTAACGATACGAGGCCTCGTAGGGCAAGGGCCAACGGGCCACCTATTAGGAGGCGTCTGCAGTTTGTAGCACGGCTGGGTTCTGCACACCTCTGCAAATTGGTGTTTCTCATCCAACTACTCACTGCTACTACAGGTTTTTTTTTCCTTCAAACTACAACCTATTAGTTGTAAAAAATGTATGAACTAAACGCCTTGTCTTTTTACTTCCTCCCCTCCAGTCCAGAACCCCCCACCCTCCTCCCTTCTCTCCCTCCTTCATTCAGCCATCTCTCCATCTCATGCTTCTCTCCTTCCCTGATAAAATGTCAGCCTTGTTTATTTTGGCTTGACTGAAGTTCACCAAGAGGGGAATTAATGTGTGTGTGTCTGTGTGTGTGTGTGGATAATGAATGGACGGACAGACCGGTGGTGGGGGATGCATTCAATCAGGTTAGCCAACCAGTCAAGACTGAATGTGCACACAACTACTAGTGATGGGATCATTCTGTAAATTGTGCAGCAGGAGGGTCAGTTAAAGCAGCAATTATCCTGCCTACACAGATTCTCCTGCACTACTAACCATACTGTTGCCAAGGGAATGCCTGGCGAACGCAATGAATAAAACAGCAGGGAGACGTCTCTCCTTTGGCAGGGAGGACGACTCTGCTCCTACTTTTGATTCATACATGATTACGTTTACGCCCTAAAAAGCACAATGTTCCTGGGAGAGTATGCTTAGTTGTATATGACTATACGAGTGTGTGTAGAATACAGTGTACAGTATGGATATATGATCAAAAACGATGTTTTATATATTGTTAAGGTGGTTAAAAAGACTGAAAACAAAGGAAATTCTAATTACAACCCCAACCCTGATTCAACAGCTCTGTTTTGTGATGTATGATGTAGTACAGTAGACCCATTATACCGGTTACATTGAGTGCTGTAAAGGGTATAATAGTTGTGTACTGGAATATCCTTTGTTTGTGCATCTGTAGAGTTCCGTTTTTGGTGGTCATGGTATTTTCCTTTCCTTTGAGTCTTAATATAATAGAGTGTAGATAAAACAGTGCAGTGTCGATGTATAAAAGTGTGCAGTATATATAATAGTGTGTAAAGATTGTAGTATGGATGGCAAAGTGTGCAGAACACTTCAAAGCCACACTGCGAGCTAAGCAGGGTACAGCCATGCAGAATACCTCCGTGTAGTCGACATCTATGTTTCATACGTGCGGTGTATAACCTAACATGTAAAGTCAATATGTAGCATGGATACGGGACATTATCTGCACTTGAATAAATAATGACATTTGCTGTTATTTCCCCAAATAGAAACACTCCACCAGAAATACATCTTGCCCAGAAGGAGCATTTCTGATCCTTGGTATTTTGCTGGACATAGGCACTATTCTGTATGTCCCACTGAATAAAAACACCTGCTAAACGAACACAACTCAAAGTAAATATAAAAATCCTACAGCAATATTCAGAGGAACGTCACTCACCTCAGCGTGTAGAGAATCTTCCCATCGTTCCATATTCGCAGCAGCTGATTGGGTGTGGTGATCCAATGAGAGTCGGCGTTCTTGGCGTTCCTGAAGATGGTGTCGGGGACCCAAATGAGCCCCACCATGTTACTGTTGAGGGTCAGGATCTTTGTGCTGCTGTTGTACCGCAGACGAGTGTCGATCCACGACTGAGAAAATATGATGTCGATCTGGTACTCCTGTCAAAGAAATTCAAGATTATTACTGGAGATTAAAATCAAATCAATACACATGTTGTTGGCTACAAGTTCATTTTTATGGATTCCTAAATTGAAGGCCCAGTTTTATCCTGCAAAATATTCTTCTGCGGCATCAACATTTTTCACAGATTTAACATCTATGTCTTGAAATTGTTTAGAGGAAAAGGCAAACCAAAATAGCACCTCTTTGTCTGAACTTAAAAACATTCAGAGATTATATAATGAAAGAGTAGGCTGTGTTTTGCTCTGTGGCTGTCCCCACCTCTGAAGTGCACGGCCCTTTAGGTCGTGCATCTAACACAGCATGCCTGACCTTTAGGTCATGCATCTAACGCAGCTTGCCTGACCTTTTACAAACCTCCATAGGCACACACAGGATCTGGCTCTCTTATCAGTTTAATTAGAAAGCATTTGTTACATGAGCTGCTGTGACCTTTAGATCTTTAAGTCAAAGCTGGTTGCTTGGGTCAAGCCTGTTACTCAAGGCAACGATTGTCACAATGATCACAGAGGGAAGTCTGTTTTCAAACATCCCAGCTTGCGCACTCCCATGGCTGGTGTGTGATCAGGAGTTGGCACTTTAGCTTGCCTTCATGACTCTTGCATGGAAACAGCCATGCCAATTAGAGCAATTGCTCATCCATGTTTGGTACTCTTAAAAGGAGGTGTTTCTTAGATCTACAGCTTTACGCTTTACCTGTGAGGCTTTGGGATAGCAATCTTGGAATAGCATGACATTCGCTTGCTTTTTTCATACAGCGTTGTTATGGTTTTGATTTGGGGAAAAGTACATGCAAAGATATCTACCAGTCTACTTACAGAACATGCTAACAACCAGATTACAGAGATTTACAGTGCTATCAGAATGTATTTTTAATACATTGGTGTTCAGTCATGGTCCCATTTCAATAGGTAACCACTCTCAAACGCCACACACTCTTTGTACTTTGATACAGTCTTCACTGTTATTCTCCTCTAGCAGTCATTTCTATCCAGCATGACATTGAAGTCTTACCCTGATTTTTATACTCAATATATCCAAACACTAAAAGCATTTGCAAAAGTAATGGACACAAGAACTTCTGAAACACAAGGTCACAAATGTAACTAAGAAGTTTGTGTTAACTTGAGTTATTTTATTTTTCCAACTCTCCCACAGATCAGTAAATACAAAGGAAACATCTCTTCTCACTGACTTAAACTTTAAAGAGACTGTCTTCCTAAGGTCCTGCATCAGCATTAACTTTGTGACGTACAAAGAAGGTTGTTAAATGACTGTCGCTATGTAAAAACATCCCTTTGGGACAGCTAACCCATATAACTTCAGTAAAGTAATTACAACCTCAAGACTGGAAGGAAAACAGTCTAAACAGGGAACCTGTTTCAGTCATCCTCCGTTGTTGCTTTGCTGTGTGCATGAAGGCAGGGAGAAAGTTCAATTCAAGTTTAGCTACACAACACTGAAACAAACGTCTAACACAGCTTATCTGGCAGTCTGCGACCAAGTAAGCTTAGTAAGTATAAGTACAAACCTACAAGCAGACTACTCAACACCTACAACACAAAAGTTGTCACAATTTGACTACAAAATCAGTTAATTGTATGTACAAGAAAGAAAATGTAAGCATTTTTATTTGAGATGGGAATTTTTTTAATTTAGATACTGTGACATGGGTGATAAGTCCAAATGTCTTGCCAAAAGAAATTGCATCTTGTTTTCAGTTGAGTGCATAAAACTATGTGTTACTATGTGTTAAACTAAATGTATCTTGGCTCCTCCACATTATTCCAAGGCCATAATTATTTCCACTGTGCTAACATTCATGCGCGCCTCATGAATTTTAACTCCAACACTAGGCAGAGCATATGAAATGCCACATTATAAAAGGTCAAGTGATGAAAAGCGTTGAGTAGGAAACTACACTTCATTGAAACTTTGAGATATAAAAATCCACCCATCCAGACTTATATAAGAATCTTCTGTCTTACAAAGGGCCACATTAGAAACCTATTCTTCCTTGTCCCAGGATGTCAAAATCCTGCCTCTGCCAAGCTTCATTATAAAACCCAACTAAACGTAAACAGTGTCAAAATTCATGGGGTGCCAAAAAATCCAATATTTCAAAACGTGTTCTTTCATCTCGAAACTGGCACTTTTATCAGACTTATTTTATGTCTCTAAGCAAAACTGTATTATTCTGTTAGACAGAGACAGATTTAGTGAACTAGTTCCTGTTTGTCAAGATTAACTCTAGTGGCCTAAGTCAACATCATGGCATTGACTCCATTACAGCCCTGGAATGTTGTCTCATGGACACCACTGCTTTTAGGGGTTCTACTGTTGCCGTGGATACAGAGTGTCCCTGACATAAAAATAGCCTTACTTTCTAGAAGGGTTGTCCCTCAAACTAGGTAAGCAAATAATTCAGTGAGTGCATCGTGTGTCATTGCAGTGGAAATCTACCCAGCGAAAAAAGTTGAAAAAAATATATATATAAACTGGCTTGAGTTTAACCAATTAGTTTATTTTGTGATTGAGATAAGCTACTTCCTAGCACAAACAGCTAGGGAACAACACAGTGGGTGAGGAATGGTTCATGGTGAGAGAACCACAGGAGAGGGTGTTTCTGTGTCGGGGAGGGAGGGGGGGGGGGGCTAAACACTGTAGAAGCAAACAGGATCCCCTCAAAGTACTCATAGAGCTCTTTCAAACATGGCGTCTGTCACACAGAAGCTTCACTCTGTGATGTCTCCTCAGTTGGTGTTATGTAAACGTTGTTTTATCTAGACCTGCCTTTCTGGCTGACTACAGCAGTGCTTTCATTTATGGTTAGAACTGTATCATTTTCCTTTTCAATAAACGTTGTGTTTTACCTGTATTTGACCAGTTAAAAGTTGGCTTTGTGTTTTAATGCATCAATAATAGACTTAAACCAGCAACTAATATGGGCGTATGTGAAGCCCTCTGTGACATGCTTGCATGTAAAAAGGGCTATACAAATAAAATAACATTTTATTTGATTTGAACTACTAGTGCTTTCAGTGCCAAAACATTGCTAAATGCTCAGTATATAGTGATAATTATTAGAATTTACTACTGTAGGCTACACAATACAAAATAATTACCTTGATCATCAGTGTCCAGACAGTGTGTATAGATATGAGATGAGAATTGCTCTTTCGGTCAGGTAATTTACGTGTTATCTTCTGCTGCACAGCACCAGCTATGGAACGACAACCATTACTGCCTCTAGCCATTTCAGTTTAATCACAAAACTTCTATCTTGAATTAATATCCGCTTCAATGATGCACTCACGGTCATTAAAGCAATGAAGAATAGTCATTTTCTCAAGAAGAAATATGTCTTTATTAGGGTCACTAACTATGCCCATAAAACATAATGTCTACTTGATTACATTAACTATAAGACCATAAACAGTATTTGTACGTATTAGATATGGACGCCTATTGTTATGCCTATGACCTTTTAGACCAAGATTTCTCACGTAGGTACCACGTTGGAAGATAAGAGATAGTTTGTTTAATGGCAAAAGTCTTTACTGACAAGTCTCCCCATTACATGCATGGCATCTCCCTTCACTCTAATGACAGTAACTACACTAGATGACTAATAAGGCTTTGCATACAACAACTATAGCAAATCACATAACACCAAAACAACAGTGTCTCTACAGTTCAATACATAACAGATCCACCCCTGCGTACTGTGTGCAACCTGTTTCCTCCTGCAGAAACAGCGTTTAGGCCACCTGAAGCTGTAAGTAGCCTCCCAAGGCCAGAGAGATGAGGCTGCTCTAAAACTCAGCGAGGGAGGAGGATATGGGAGCAGTGGAATGTGGCACAGTTCGGAGTCTAGTCAAGCCGAAGATATCCATTGTTTTCTTTCTTACGCAAGGGGGGGGGGGGGGGGGGGGGGGGGGGGTAATTGGAAGATTTGGGTGGAGGTGAGGGGGGCTTCTTAGACACGTTTTAGTCGAGATCTCTCAGGCTCACCAATCGCTGTGCCCCCGAGATAAATGGTGCAAATGTCACTCATGGTTGGGGCAAATCACACACTTCTAGAACAAAGCCTCTGCTCAGACTGTGTGTGATGGCCTAGTGACCTACTGGGTAGAACAGAGTCGACGGAACTGTCTCTGAAAGATCTCCACATCCCTACAGATGTGCCCTAGGGTTTTAGGCTTACAAAAGAAGAGGTTACAAGAATAAGAAAAAAAACACAATATAAAATAAAAACGGTATATCTCATATCAACCGCTAAATAATGCAAGTATTAAAATATACATGTCAGACAATAAAACCATTTGAAAGGTGTTATTGTTGTCTTGATCTGAGGATGACTCATTTGGGAAGTACAGTACGAATCCAGCCATCCAGCCACTCTAGACACTAGAGACAGCGGCCATTGGCTCTATTTCTACTGTGCTCCCACACATCTCGCCCTATCAACAGATAGAGCAACCCCGCTGTCATTGTGTGTGTGTGTGTGTGTGTGTGTGTGCGTATGCGTGCATGTATGCTTCTGAGAGAGAGGCAAGACAGAGAAAAATTGATTTAGGGTAGACAGATAAAAACACCCGATAGATTCAGAGAGGAAAGAGGCAATTTCACTTACCATGTCTATCGATGACACAGGGCCGATGCTATTGACATATATGTCCACATCTATGACTGTTGGTTTCACTGAAAAAGACAGAGATTGAGACTGTTACAGACAAGGCAAAGTCTGATCCTACAGCACTTGGTAATATCTTTTATAATATTAAATTCTGACCCAGGGTCTTTTCGACAGTTTCTCTACAAGCCAGTATTTGACAATGGATCCCACTACCTCCGACTTTGAAATCCAAGATGGCAGCACCTTGT
This sequence comes from Hypomesus transpacificus, assembly GCF_021917145.1. NCBI lineage: Eukaryota > Metazoa > Chordata > Actinopteri > Osmeriformes > Osmeridae > Hypomesus > Hypomesus transpacificus. The sequence goes on from NC_061071.1 coordinate 9,388,964, forward strand.
GTAAAAGTGTAAAGCAGTTTATACTGTTTGAGTTATTCTGTATATTTGTGTCATTTAAATTGTCGTACACACAGTAGGCCTACCTACTTTCTAACTACTGTCTATGTCTATTTCCATTAATTGTTTATAGCGGGACAAGTTAACCCTTACTTCTCAGCGTTAGAAATACAAGGTGTTGCGTGAGAGCGTGTGGACTGGTTAAGTCTCACGGCGAATGAGTGAGACTTGAGAGCCCTGAGCAAGGGCAAGCACAACAGAGGCTTTCCTGAGGGTGCCATCGGAACTTTACTTTGGGGGGGGAGAGGGGGGGGGGGGGGACATGGGTCAACTAGGGTTAACTCGGACGTGATGTCATCCCCAGTTCCCCAGTTCCGGGGAAACTGGAAAGCGCCATTACTTTGACCTTGTAACAAGTGGATATGTTAACACCCTGAGACAATTCTCAACTGACAAAACACTTTCTGCTGGCTTGAGGCTCTTTCCTGAGAGGAGAGGGAGGAGGGAGGGGGGGAGCAAGTGAGAGGGTGAGGGGAGAGGGGATGGGGTAGGCTGACCACATCTGCTCTATGTGCCAGGAACAAAACTGCCACCTCACAACTTTATTGACTAACACCTCATAAACAATTCACAGCTTTGTGAATTTCACGCTCAGCTCCCAGCTTCATTGCAAGCCCGTTTCTCTTAACCAATCAGCCTCCTGTCTAACAAGGTGTCAGAGTAATGAGTTGTTGGCGCCTGTAACGCCTTTATCCCCTTACCATTGAACATCGCCCTCACTTCTAGACTCGGCCAATTAGCCCCCGAGGTAGTGCCACTCGCTAAGTGTAGACTTTGTCTCATCCCCTGACAAGCGTCAGCACTCAGATGTTCCGAATGCGGTAAAGACTGTGTAACGGCCGATGGATTTACGTCAGTCCCATGAAAGCAGATGCAGGGGAAACCGAAAGTGGGTGCGCTGCCGGTGTGTCGTCTTCACGCTAGAGAAGATGCGCGTCTCCCGACAATTACAGTACATCAAACGCTACATCAAGTCGGCAACATACACCACGACCGATATTAGATACGAGCAACGCCGCCAGATGCAGATTGCCTCTGTTTTCATGAAATTGACTTCACTCTACAACAAGAGCCTTTAGCACTTCCAGGCTGTAGTCTGAATCTGTAGACACACACACACACACACACACAGCCTCAGAATCATTGTCAATCTGCCTATAGAGAAATATGAAATATCAGTCTACTTCTCTGTGTGCCCCCCCCCCCCCCCCCCCCCCCCCCCCCTCCATCAAACATCCGTAGGCCTCTGAGGAGGGGATGTTTCCCATCAGCTGTCAGGAGAGGGTCAGTGCTGGGCAGGTCCCTCTAGGACCTCTGAACTGTTCAGTCTCCCTGTCCGCCTGTACAGAAACCCTGACACCCCCCTGAACCAAACAGCTTCATGATAGTGATGATGTCATATGGCGTTCCCCCCTCCTACCTCCCCTCAACAGACAGGGGGTTTCCCAACACTAATGCAGCTTTTGACCAATGTTTTCTGTATTGGAGGAATGAATGGGTTTAGATGTTCATCAACAGTCATGTTGGAGCTGGGAAAGAATGAAAGCTGGCACACCTGTTACTTCAGAACCAATTTAGAGAGGCCCCTCTACCGATTGACTACCTGAGGGTACCAAACCACATTCTCCTCAACCACTAAAAATCAATACCTAGAGAAGGAGTCACCACCTGTCATGTGTCATCGCCTTCCTCCTGGAATCATTCTCACCTGAACGCTGCCACAATGACAGAAGGAGGGTGAGAGGGAGACAGGCAGTGACCTCAGCAGCTGGGAACAGACCGCAACCCAGGAAGGATGAGCTCAGTCACCATCATGAATTCAGTCTTTCAAGCCCCTCCAGCCTCTCTCCAGCCCTCCAGCCTTTCTCCAGCCCTCCAGCCTCTCTCCAGCCCCTCCAGCCTTTCTCCAGCCCTCCAGCCTCTCTCCAGCCCCTCCAGCCTCTCTCCAGCCCTCCAGCCTCTCTCCAACCCCTCTCCAGCCCCTCCAGCCTCTCTCCAGCCCTCCAGTCTCTCACCAGCCCCTCCAGCCTCCCTCCAGCCCCTCAGCCTCCCTCCAGCCCCTCCAGCCTCCCTCCAGCCCCTCCAGCCTCCCTCCAGCCCCTCCAGTCTCTCTCCAGCCTCTTTAGCCTCTCTCCAGCCTCTCTCCAGCCTCTCCAGCCCCTCAGTCTCTCTCCAGCCTCTCTCCAGCCCCTCCAGCCCCTCCAGCCTCTCTCCAGCCCCTCCAGTCTCTCTCCAGCCTCTTTAGCCTCTCTCCAGCCTCTCTCCAGCCCCTCCAGCCCCTCCAGCCTCTCTCCAGCCCCTCCAGCCTCTCTCCAGCCTCTTTAGCCTCTCTCAAGCCACACAGCTATTCTCCAGGCTGACCCCTACCCCCACCCCCTCCCCCTAGGCTGAGCACAGCTTAATCAGTCATGCATTGCAACATGTGAAGTACTTTTCCTACGGTTAGGCTAAATACACTGGCTATTTTTGGGTCCTCAAAGAGATCTTCTGTTTTTACCAGGTAGACTACCCTTAGAGACAAACGCTGGCATACGGAGGCAGATGCTTCCAGTTTCCAGAGCGATAAGTGTGTGTGGGTGAGCAGCAGTTTGTTAAGGCAGACAGAGTAAACAGAAAGATGTGTGTGCTATTTGCCACCCATAACAAAATAGCAAGACCAGGCTGAGTTTATCAAAAAGCAGTGATAGTTCAGAATGTAGAAATCCAAAGCTGCATTCGGTTGCAATCAGACTACACTGAGCCCGGTTCGCCTCCACCCAACAGGCGATGACGGCTTAATCGATTTTCACTCTGAGCCGGCCCGATTCCTCCAGTCCAGGTATTTAGTGAAGTATCTGGTGCTCTCTGCAAACAGAAGAGCCCGAGCCAGCATGATTTGAGGCATGTATTTCCATCTAATGCAGACAATTCACTGCAGAAAGCCGGCAAGGTACAGGGCTGCCTCCGAGAAAACAAACAAAATTAGTCTATAGTGGGTTTCATAAAGAATCTGATTGCTCTGGCCCAACACTGAGGGAAAACCTCACGCACACACACACACACACACAAATGCACGCACACACCCACACACGCACACACAGCCAGCCCTCTGTCACGTTACTGTATGGTGATCCAGGAAGCAAAAAAAAAAAACAAGACATCGTGCAAACCCTTACATGGTTAGCAGAAATGGATAGGGCAGTCAGGTTGGCTGGTATTGGAGATGTGCACCTCTGGCCATTGGCCATCTCCCTATCATTAGAATGTGTTGTTCTGTCTAGAAAAAGCGTGCGTCACACAGGCTGCTAACGTGATTGTGCCGCTGCCACTGGACTGCCAGGGGACGCATTTGAACGCCCTCTAATGAGACACAGGTGGATGGAGGTCTTTAGATGCCCAGCAATGAAGAACTGCTTGATTTCAGCAATCAGAAGCTTGTGTTGTACTCTATTGTGGGATGCTAGAAGGGAACTCTTTTTTTTTAAATATTACTTCTATCTGAGTGCACACACACACACACACACCTACACACCCACCTACACACACACCTACACACACACACATCTACACACACCTACACACACCTAAACACCCACCTACACACACACACACACACACACGCACACAGAGGTACGTAACCACCACTGTCATGCAACGTCTTGAAAAATATTCACTCTTCAGCTTCCCCCAAAATTTTTTACATGGATTAAAGATTAGCTCAGACAGTATTAACACCGGTAGACATCTTTCATTAGCATTATACATTTCACAGTAGATTCTAACAGTATATCTAGGGATTACACTGAGCTACGTCTAAAGCTGTTCTGTGCATTGCACCAGCGGAAATAATCATTTGTATTCTACCCCCAAACCTCAGAGAATTGCCTCCTAAGCTTCAACAGTGGGGGAAAGGAGAGTAGTGTCAGAACGACAAACTTCAACAAGGTTAAACATCCATTCACACGTGTTGAAGCCGACTTCTCCTGACCCAAACTCAAAGAGAAGTAAAGTTCATCATGGTTCTGTGTTTACCCTACCCGGATTAAAAGATTGTGAGTGGCAGGAAGAACTAAACCAGGAGACGATGACAAGAGCACTCAGTTCTGTGTTCAGACAGGAAGTTCATTTAGATGGATCCACACAGGGGGCTCCTTAGTTCATTCCAGGTGAGAACAGTCTAATGAAATGTCGCAGGGCTTGAATGATCTGAAATGACTTGTCGGGTACTCAACTGTGGGTTGGCAGGACCAAGATGGTGCCAGATGTCACATCATCCTGAAACGGTGGAAGAGGTGATTCACAGCTGGTGAGGGCTCGGCTCTCTGGTTCAACTCTCTCGTTGTTCAAGTCTCTAAGGGGGATTCATTTAGCACAATCCTCCACTCCTGAAAGCACTAAATTAGACGTCCAGATTCATGTGATTGCTGGTCTGACAGGCAAGACAAGTTCTGAAAGGTTATTTTACTTTTGTGTAGAATGTAAAACGCAGTACAGTCCAGCTTAATTTCTTTGATACACCCACTGAAATGCATGTAAAAATGATATGAAGCTTTTATAGAGCATTAATATAAACCCCTTGATTACAGATTAATGGGGCATCTATAAAATAGTAATTAACTTCATGTTAACTATTTATAAATCATTCCATTGTATAAGACTTCAAGTTACCGAAATATCCCCTTGTCAGAACCAGTAACCCAGGTGACACAACAGAAGATCTTACAGCTAAATTATCCTGGTTCAGTCAACCAGAAGCAAATATCCCTCGTTTCTACGACTACGTTAGGGGGAAAAATCCATTTGTGAGAGAAAATGAGATGATACTTTGAAAGCGCCCTTATCGTTCATACAAGCTGTTGTGGTTTGAGCTTCAATTTGCTTTGTGCTTCAAGTTCTCTTATCGTATCAAATTGAGGGACAGTTGTTTCCCTAATTACAGTGCATGCTAGTATGATGCATTTACTTACACTGGTTCGACTTAGATCAAGATTCAAAGTGAAACGACCTTCACTTAGCGCTCACCTGCCTGACAGAGTTTGTTTGAGACTGTGTACTGGGATTGTAACAAACAAAGCTTCCACTGACGTCGAACAGAGGCTAGGAGGAACCTTTCCTTCCAGTACAACAAGCAGTGACTCGTGAACAGACGCCGTATTCACTTCTCTCCCACTGTTGTCATGGAGCGATTTATATTCAGGCATGATGCACCTGCTTTCTTCTGAGACAATCCGATTTAATTATTTCAATCAGCCGTCTCTTTAATGTTGGGGTCATTAATTCAAGCGTTCATCGCCCATTTCAAAGGGGCCGGGCGGGGAGGAGAAGCTGTTTATATGCTCAGCCCCACGCAGGAGAAAGTGTAGGTACAGTACACACACACACAGGCACATGCACGTAAGGATTCACGCGTACACATTCACACATACATATACACACGCATACATTCACACTTCACAGCACACACACACATACAGTCACACACACACACTCAGAGGTCATTACTGTGAATGTATTCAACACAAATACATCATAAACAAACACATGGGAAAACAAATACAAAAACTCAAAGCCAAAGCCAAAATAAATGAACCCCCCCCTATACTATGATGCCCAACTGAAACAGTCTGCTCGACACAATACCCTCCATATTCCTGCAGCATCTCATTTGAAAAGAGGTGTCTTCTCAAACAATTAGCACCCCCCTGCTGCTTCTCCCACGCCTGCTGTGGTGCGGCTGCACGTGGCAGGCACGCGCGGCCACACAACGACACAACCAGGGTAGTTCTGCCTCCCACGTCAGAACCCCCAATCGGAACCCATGGAACTTTCTCTAATGGAACCTTCATGGTTGGAGTCTCCAGAGAAGGAGGTAGCCTGGAGGAAGCAGAACTGCTGAGAGTTCTCCATGAGGCGCGGAGAGAAGCCACAGTAGGATGGAGAACTGCATGCAGAGCAAGGCAATCTGACCCACTTTGAGTGGGATCCCCTGACAACAGAAAAGGAAGCTGACATAATAGGGCCACAAACACAGCAACGCCTCATGTGAGATGAGCCGAGATATATACGCATTAACACTCTTGTCAGGTGGCGTGTGGGGTCTTCACTGACAGATGAGAATGTATGTCAAGCAAAGGGGCGAACATTATGATTTAGCAAACATGCACAGTTTGGCATTGTTTAACACTGTCATCTCAATGAAGAGGGTCACATTGCCCTGGTGACTCTTCCAGCCATGAAGTCCTCTCTAGAACAAACCTCACGTTGGACACACTGCAACATTAAGACCCCAGATGTATCCCGTGAAGAACATTTTCAAAACACCATTTTTTATTGCAACCTTTATTTCACCTGGAGGGTCCCATTGAGATGAAGACTAATTCAGAAACTGTCTCAAGGGTAGCCTACCCAAGACAGGCAGCAACATGAAGTAAACACACTGTAGTTACAGAAGCACGAAAGGTGACCAAATGAATAAGAACTCAAACAAAGCACAGGAAAGTCACATTTCAAAAGAGACATTTAAAGTTTTGTAACCAGGTCAAGTAAAAACATTGACATTTAAAGAAATCTGCCTCAAATTCTTTCTTTTGTGATTTAAAAGCCTTTAACTGAATTCGTTCATTGCATTTCAAGTTGTTCTGCAATGTCTTTCGTGCCAAAGGTGCAGAATACACAAATGCCCTAGGTTCCAATTTCTGTGAGGGCATTTTTGGAAAGAAAGCATTAAGAAGTCAAGAGAATGCAAAAGAAAATTCTAGCACTTTTCAGCGTGATGATAACTTGTGGTTGGTTTATGATAAGACCAGTAACTGCCTTAAACGTGGACCAATGTCTGAGCCTCCAGGTGACCTGAGCAGGCCATTCTACCACAGAGAATAGCTCGGAAAGGTGAGTCGGAGTGAAGGACAACTAGTGTCCTTCAAGACCTTGGGTGTTGTGAAAGGTGCAGTTGGAAAGCTCAGCTACTCACCAGACTGGAGAAAAGGCATTACACTGTAGAAGAATCAGCTAGATTCTTTCTTCTCCTGCTAGCTTGCTCTGTGTTTGACAGCAGGCTATCCCCAAATGCCAGTATTTTATTGTCAACATTTGTTGTGTGTTTTTTTCATGACGAATTCCCTTTATGTATATTTTCAGCTAACATGCTCAGTCACTGGAAAAAAAAATATATATTTGAAAGGCCTCAGTTTTCAAATTCGGTCACCATAGCACACAAAGTATCCTAACCCTACCCCCCCCCCCCCACACACACACACACACACACACACACACACACACACACACACAATGCACTACGTGTAACTTTAGTCTGCACAGTGGTTTTATCTAGGTTTCTTATCGAGTGTGAATTTGTGCATCACATGAACAGTTGACCGTCACATCGAAGAGCGCACTACCTTTTCACTGGGTGGGCAACATAGTTGAGACCACAGTAATCTATGTAGACATGCATGCTTACCCCCTATGTCTGGGCGAAGGGTCCTGTCGTACTCCTGCAGTAAGTTATTTAATATATGTGTGGCGTCGGCTTGATGATCTTTCGGAGCAAGCATCTGATTGACAGTGACATCCTCATAGTCATCATGATATTGGCGTCGGTCGGAACTGTGTAAAAATAATAATAATTTGATTACAATGAGGTTTCGGATAGCACGAATATGTCCATGTCTGTCTTATTTCCCAAAAATGTACAAACTACGCAATTAACAAAGTATCCATACAGCAGAGGCTTGGCAAACAAAAGCGGGCACTCTTGTGAGGATTGAAGTCAGTCAGTGAAGCAAATGGTCTGATTTCAAAACGAGCAACACGCAAATAAAAATGAGACTTACCGAGCAAATTGCACAGCCAGAAGTAAGAGAAAGACGAGTAAGTTGGTAATCATTTTTTCATGGAGAATGCTTGGGGTGTAAGCAGACTTAAAGCGCTGGTGAGCCAGAGAAGTGGGCAGAAGTATTGTTGAAGACGGTTTTATACCTGAAGCTTCAACTAGTTCATCTCCAGCTGCATTGTCCTTCCTCAAAAGAAAACCAATAGATCCACTTAACCGACCATGAATACGTGGAGAAAAAAAACGCGCTCGGGATTCACCGGGATTTTCTGAGACAGTCCTCGCGCGTCAGTGATCAATATCTTATTGCACCACACCTCCTTCCGCTTCATAGAATAACACTAACCCGTTAGTGCATTGACATGGGGACGTTCTTTCCACAAGGTAGGTTACATTACACAGGGCGTCTTGAAAAGTGAGTCACAATGTATGTTCAACAAAACACATTGCTATGCAATAAAAGTGATTTAAACTTATTTTCAAACTTACTGTAAACATATAGTTTCATAATCACTTCACTTTAGCCTTCATTAACATTAGTATTATTTTTGTCAATAAAGTATCTTAACCTAACTGGATTTAGGCTATTTTTTTAAAGGCATCTGAATGAATGTGTCAGAACATGCCGTAATCAAACTTTAATAACCTGTATTTTAACTTTATAATAAAATAGACGTATGTAATGTCATCGAAAAGGTGGGGCCGCAACCTTGAAACATAACCATGCCAAAGAGTTTAGAAATGCGCTTTCTTCACTGTAGAAATCAGCCACAGTGGTAAAGTTTAAGAAGTGTGACTTCCCCCTAGCGGGAAGTGAAGGTTTTGCAAGTAGAATTGGGTTTGCTGTGGAATTGCATTATACTGTAGCCTATAACAGATTAACCCCATGACATCTCCAACCGGATATAATCTGACCAAACCACGACAGACTATGAATGGCAGCCAGCAGTGGCCGATCACGATATGAACCACAGGAGAGCGAGAGAGAGAGAGAGAGAGAGAGAGAGAGAGAGAGAGAGAGAGAGAGAGAGAGAGAGAGAGAGAGAGAGAGAGAGAGAGAGAGAGAAAGAGAGAGAGAAAGAGAGAGAGAGAGAGAGAGAGAGAGAGAGAGAGAGAGAGAGAGAGAGAGAGAGAGAGAGAGAGAGAGAGAGAGAGAGAGGGGATGGTTATGTGTGGAAATGTTTGTGCATGTGTAAGGGGGAGGAGGGGTAGAAAGTAGTTATCCTCTGTGGTATCACATGCCATACATAATGGATGCCAATTTAAAAGCACAGATCTTTCTGTCAAATTTATGCAGACTAGCATACAGTACATTATAAGGAAAACGACTGTAGTAGGGTATGTTAAATAATTGTTCAATTAAAACATCCACCTGATCTGCTATCACACGCCAGTTTACTTATAATAAACACACAGCCTAATAATGTAACAAGGGTAACGTCGCTTTAAGGCTGTTTTTCTCCACCATGATCAACAATCCTTTGCATTTCATTGTTTATTGAAAAATGATGAAATACATCTGAGGGTTATAAGATACATTAAACCAGTGTTTTTTTACGAGTGTCAGTCAAATAAAGCAAACACATTTAACCGATCTGTCGCGTGGTAATAGACTGATGGACAACGGGTTAAACGATGTACACCTCATACGCCATGCTAGCACACAGTCCCCGAACAATCGCGCTATCATTTCATTCAGCATATTCATCCCAAACGGTTTCCCCAGCACGCATCCCAGCTGTCCGCTGCGTAGAGATGCCACCATTTGTCAACAATTACGGCTTAAAGAGGAGAGAAGCGCAGGCCTCCTGAATGGAAAAGTAAGTGAAGCTGAACTAAATCCTTGACAAACAGATGTATGGCAGATGTGGCCGCCACAGCCTCTGGTGGGACCGAGTCAGTCCCAGGCTTGCAACAGGAGAACCGCAGTATTTCTCTAATCCAACAAGTTATCAGTGTTGTTGGGGCTGCTAGGCTCCCCTCATCCTCCTCTTCCTCCACTGTGGTAGCCTATATTCCAGGCATCCGTGGAACGGGTTAGGCCATAAACTGTAAAATAGACGTATGTAGTAACACCGGTAAAATGGTTCCCCCTTCCACAAACAACAACAAATTAAGTTTTGCAGAATCGGTTACAAACACATTAGTATATGGGACACTAATTAATTGCTAAATAAAATTTGTAGTAAATATATAAATTAATAAAAATACTTTGAATTAGATGTAACATTTGGTGCTGTTTCTGCCTTAGTTTTAAACCTGAATAATACAAACAAGGCATTTATTAATTGCTCTATTTACATTACACATACAGTGCCCTCCAAAAGTATTGGAACAGTGAGGCCAATTCCTTTATTTTTGCTGTAGACTGAAAACATTTGGGCTTGACATCAAACGATGAATGTGAAACCAGAGATCAACGTTTCAGCTTTTATTTCCAGGTATTTACATCAGGATCTGATGCACAAATTAGAAAATATCACCTTTTTGTTCGAACCCACCCATTTGTCACGTGAGCAAAAGTATTGGAACATATGACTGACAGGTGTGTTTTGTTGCCCAGGTGTGTCCTATTACATACATTATTCAATCAATAAATACCACTGAATGTCTACACTAGGTTCAGATTGGGTAAGATAGGTTTTGTCTATGCAGACAAGAGGTGAAAACAACATGAAAACCGGAGCGCTGTCTTTGGGGGAAACAGCCCACCATTTAGACAGAAGAACATCTAAGTAAGTAGGAAATAAACAAGTAAATACACAAACATATAAAAACAAAGATAATGTAATCCTCATAGGAGAACCAACAGATTTCAGGGTGTCATTAACTACAGGATCAAGGTTAATCAGACTTGGTCCTTTCAACCCCCTTTTCCCCTCATGCCAAGCAGACCTTCTGGCAGTACCTGACCTGGTCTGTAGAGAGAGCTCCAATCAGCTCCTCCCAGACACTGCCAGTTTACCCATATTTAAAGGTTAGGTGCTCAGAGCTCATTACTTCAGGGTAATTAAATAACCTTTGACCTCATGGAGTGTTCTGTAGTAAGGAGCTAGCCAAGTTGACTGGACTATGTTACAAGAGCAGGACACAGCTTAGCCTTTAATAGTCCACACCGGCATCATTTAAAGTTCAATACTCGACTGTAGAGCACATTCACAGTCTTTTAGGAGTTATTTTTTCTTTCTTTGAAAAAAAAATCCAAGATATTTGTTTCTTGCTTGTTAGTTTTCCATTATTTCAGCAAACCTGGTTCTTGCTAGCTCGAGTGTGCAATTTGTTATTTTCATTCATGCTGATTCGATCTCATAGCGTTTTAGGACAAAAGTTAAAATGTTCAAACTTTAAAGGAAAAAAATAACAGGAAAATAATTATACATTAAATGTCTGAAACAACCAGATTTGGTTTGGAGCGTCATATAGCCTACACTGCATGGTGGGAAATGTAGTTGAAAAGGTGCACACATTCTCAAGGATGAGGTAATGATAAATCCAGAAAGTCTTATTTTAAGAATCGCCTATCATGAGAATTGGCAGACCAATTCATAAATGCGTATTTGTATGGAACTTCTCAGTTCATTTTCTATTTCAAAGGGGCGTTATCAATGGGAGCAGACCAAAATGCCTTCGTTTGTATCTATCCAATTGCGTCCAATCAGAGCAACAAAATGTCATCTTGGTTGTTTACGAAAATGCCTCAACGGCACTCCTCATCATATTAATCCCGCCCCCATATCAGATAAACGGTTGTGATTGGCCTGGCCCGGCACCCTCCAGGCTTGGTGTAAATCTGTCTGAATGGGAGGGTGGCCAGATATATCTACCAGAGCAAAGAAAGAGCTTGCAGATTCGTCTGGTTCCCACGCGAGTCTATCATTCCACTTCTTAGTTGTACGTCAAAGGTAAACATTGAGGTACGGTAGCATGGTAAATCCATCCAAAATGGCAGTTGAATAAAAAGCATCAATACTGTGTGTGTCTTATCCCCTGTCATTCAGTCAGGTCAAAGTGTGACAGCGGTGATTGAAAAGGTCCATGTTAATTTACACTGTCAATGTAAAAGTTCCTTTTTGAGAGACGAGGCAATTTACCAGCAGACTAGAAGCAGGATTTTCAAGGCAAAGAAGGTCACAGTACCTCTCTAACAGTGTCATGCAAATCACAGTAGGAGATAGTCAGAAAATAGAAGACATCTCCTTTCACTCATGATCATTTCTCTTCTAAACATTTCTTGGCCTGCAGAGTGGAACTTCATTATTATGTAGAAGAGGCTCCTTTAATCACTGGTTGATCCCTGTTCAGGTACGTGGCCCAGTACACCAGGTTAAACGTTCCAAAGAGAACGGGAAACACTATCCGGGACATCTTGTCAATCTTGCTCACGCTGTTGTAGGTCTTCTTGGGATCGGGTAGCTTGGTCTCGGCTGACTTCAGCTGGACGGAGGTGCTGTTGGAGATGGTGGAGATGGAGACGTCCTTTGTGATGTTGGGTGTGTAGTTCACTCCTGCCGAGCACACGTTGTTGGGCTTCTTCGACAGCACCATGGGGTCTCTCTTCTATGGACGGACAAACAGAAAAAGGAAAGCTGACTAAAGTCCTTAGGCTTAAGGTCCCTACCGATGTCAAGAAACCACTGAAACGTCCCCACCAATAACTAGCAGTAGAGCTGGGCTAGTTTTAGCATAGGGTGATAAAAATGTTTGACACCCCAATGTTCAAACCAAACCTACATTCTTGGTTGATATTGACATTTAAATCATATTTACATAAACTGAAGCCCCACCAACCCCACGGCATTAAGACAGTTGATCAGTCAGTTGATTATTTGGGAGTAGCTCATCGGTAGAGCATTTGACAGCAAATCATGATGTTGCAGCTTCAAATCCCCACCCCCCCACCATGTGCCATAAGTTGCTTTGAATAAAAGTGTCTGCTTGATCCATCAACTGTTCCATGATTGTTCTGGATCCACGCATGCCAGTCTTGTGTGTTTCTAAGAGCTTACCTTGGGGTGTTGCTGTGCCTCCATGGCCTTCTTACCGTCCCAGGCCCAGCTTCTCTTGGTGAAGTAGTTGACGGTAGCAAACTCGATGAGGGCGGAGAACACGAAGGCGTAGCAGACGGCGATGAACCAGTCCATGGCCGTAGCGTAGGCCACCTTGGGGAGGGAGTTACGGGCGCTGATGCTGAGGGTGGTCATGGTCAGCACGGTCGTCACTCCTGGAGCAAAACGACGCGTGGGAGGCGATGGAAGAAAGAAAACAATTACTGGGGTTGTGTCGCGTTTGTGTTGCGTTTGTGTGGTTGTGACCACACTAGCTGGCCGGCTAGAATCAGGCAGGGTGTCCTGTGACACTGTCCTGTGGGGGAGGAGGGGGTTGGGGTGTACTAACCTGATTTAAACACACCTGACTTAGTAATGAACTGTTTACTGAGGTTAATTAGGTTAGTTTCAAGTGAACAGCCATGTGGGGGGGGGGGGGGGGGGGGGGTTTCCAGGGTTTGGCAGCACGATGAGTGGTGCTGTAGGTACTAACCAAAGACAGTCCTGGCAGGTACAGACTCCCGGTTCAACCAGAAGGACACCTGGGAGAGGATGACTGTCATGAAGCAAGGCATGTACGTCTGGATAACGAAGTAACCGATCTTCCTCTTCAGGTAGAAGTGGGCCATCATGACGGTGTACTGACCTGCAGGGGACAGCAGGACGTCAGGCTGGGGAGTCGCACAGCAACACATTAGTGTGACCTAGCAACTAGGGTATTAGGGTCTCGAGGAATATTAGACATTATCAGAATAGTTTACTTGAATGTTTAGTTTCAGCTCAAGGAATTATCTTGTTGCTATCTCAGTACATCTCTTTTGAGCACAGTGTATGGATAATGCCAGCAATCTACAACAACAATTTCTTTTTTTTCCTTGTTAATATTTTGATCATCTCACTATAAATGTTATATGATTATGTGCTGTGAGTTTCACACTCAAAAAAGTGTCGGTTACAACATCATTCTTGACGGTAAAACAGAAATGGTTGAGAGAGAGAAAAAAACATAATATCCTGTTAACCAACTGAAGATTGCATTTGAAGCTTTTAAAAAAATCCTCTCAAGCCTTCCTCTGACAGCACTGATAAACTATAGAAAATCCACTGATGACTGCTGCTTTCTCCAGGCAAAATCGGATTTTTGTATCTCACTAATCCCTTGTCACAATCTGCCTCCTGCCCATCACTTCTACCAGGGCTGGGCTCAGTTCATCCCACTCACTCTGCTCGGACTCATCAGGCAGACACACACACACACTCCCTTTCACACACACACGCACGCACACAATCTCCAGCCGCAGAGATTCCCGCTCCTGCTAATCACAAGGATCTGGTGGGATGGAGGGGGGTTGACGGGTCCCCACAAGAAGCTCACGATTCTGTCCGCTCAGGGCATACCGCCGCCAGCCTGCCTCCAGCCGAGCTACGCCTCCTCCCTGGAGCCCTGACGCACCCATGACTCCCGACCCTCGGCTCTGCCTTCTCGCTGGCCCGACCCATCGTCCGGGGGAACCCTGGACCCTGCTGCCCTTGATGCATGGAGCCCAGTGAGACTCGAACAGGAACGAACATGTTCATTTGGTGGATTTTACTGCAAGGATTTTGGAGCGTTTATGGGGAACTTCCTTTTATTTCGGAGAATAATGCAGCCATGTTGGTCAATTGGTGAGTACCAGGACGGCAGAGTATTAGAACGACTTGGTGGGGTGAATTAAACCGCTCGGTGGATAAACAGTGTTTTTTAAATACTTTTGAAACGCGTTAATTTTGCTCTGTCACAGTTTGGGTTCACAAGTAAAAAATCAACAAATGCGAAACTATAAATTAAAATAAAAACATTTCCTCGTATGCATCGTTATTTGAAGTCTTTCTAGATGACTCCATAAAAAAAAAATGATTGAAGTGTTTTTAAACCTGTATCTCGCTACTAAAGAGTAAAGGCAACCTTTGCAGGTTTGAGTATTTTTGGCCAGGCTGATACATCTGGCATCCAAGGAGGATGTCATGTCCCTAAACTGAGGCCTGCTAATCTCCTCTTGATTTAGAAGAGAGAGATTGTTCCTCAGATTAGGGCTGCTAATTCAAGAACCTACAACTACCCAACTGTCTCTGGGCTCAGCAAGCTCCACAGACCTGGCAGCCAACCAGACGGCCGACCTGCTGTCTTAGCCTGACCTCGTACCACCTTTTCCCCCCGCCAACGCGCTGGAGTGTGGGAGCTCTGCTCCAGCACCAGGGTGCAGCAGGGTACAGTTGGCAGTGAGAGCCAGGGGACACATCAGACTAAACTGTTTGTGCATGACAGGGCTTACTGAATACAGCAACTGACTTAGAAGGCCAAACAACCAGGGTTTACAGCAGTCGGTATCTGTGACCTGCGGGTACTGCAGAAATCTCTGGTATCTAGGAGTTAAACCATCGTCTCTGGGCCTGTTTCAGCTCTGAACAATGGAGGGGGAATCCATAAAAACCGGGCCGCAGACGACAGCTGAAGAGTATTACAGTTCCATTTTTACATAAGGGAATTAAGCAGATGTCTTTCAGTCCCACGTGTCACTGCCAAAACGTCCAATCCCTACGGGATCTGTGATGTCATCTGCTTATGCAAAACGGACGGGGGCAGTCCTGTAGGATTAACCCCATCTTTCCTGGGACTTGGGGAGGGGAGCCGGCCTGTTTCACTTCCAGGCCGGGCCTACAGAGACAGCTGCCGTTCTACAGGGGAGCCCACACTTATTCATGTTTAGGGCCTTGTATTTAAGGATCTTGTATCTTAGGTTCTTACATCGTAGAATAGTATATTGTAATGACTTGTGTATCTTTCAATCTCGTATCTTGAGCAAGAAAACCTCCCTCCCTCCAGTAGCATCCTAGCCCGTTCAAGTTGGGGGGAGGTGTGTGTTGGTAGATGGTGTGAAAGTGAGACAGGTTGGGGAGTGTGTTAGGCAGGTTGGGGGAAGTAGTTGGGGACTGTGGGAGGCAGGTCGAGGAGTATGTGACAGGAAAGTGTGAGACAGGAATGTGTGAGACCGCAGTGTGTGAGACAGTGTGTGTGTAAGCAGTGTGTGTGTGCCAGGAGTGTGTGAGACAGGTTGAGGAGTGTCTGAGACAGGTTGAGGAGTGTGTGAGACAGTGTGTGTGTGACAGTGTGTGCGTGCCAGGAGTGTGTGTGACAGGTTGAGGAGTGTCGGAGACAGTGTGTGCGTGGCACCTCTGCTGGTATGGATGTCCTCGGTGCCGGCAGTCTGGCCAATCAGATGGTACTGGTTGAGCCGTGAGCCATCCTCCGCCACCACCACTGACTTGGCCGCACCCTGCGTCCACGTGTACACCACCTCCGAGACAGGGTAGGCATCTGGACACGAGAGAGACAGAGACACAGTCACCAAACTTTCTGACTAGCAGGACCTCAAATATGCAATTTATTAATGACCTTCCTGACCTACAAAACCTGAAAGGTACGTTCCGAGCTCTGACAAAATCAGACACACTTCCACATTCAGACAGTGATGCTGAATAGCGTTTCAGCAAGTTGTAACATTTGTTTTTGCAGATGTTTTTGTTGTTAGAGACCTTTTGTGCATACATACTATCACTACAAACTAGTACCAGTGAGGTGTCATAGATTATCGAGGAAATCAATTTAGGAAATCAGCGTTTGGCAGATGATCTGAAGATCTGAAGTGCAGATGTAGTTGTTTATATTAGCAACATGTCCAGTTAATCTAGTGGTGTGGGATTGGAGTTGACAGGCCGTCTGTGTGGCCGTACATCTGACCCTGTCGTCTATCCGAATTCTGGCTGACCCAAAGGCACGGGTCAGATTCTACAAACCACATTCGGATAACGGGAAAGATAAACACATCACCCCTCCACACACACACAGCTAAATCACCCCCACAGTTATGGCCTATGGTCTCTCTGTGTTGATTTTACAGCACAAGATCCTACATTTCATGCTCCACTTTATTTTCCACCGTGAAAAGTGATGATCTGTTGAGACCTTCTGGCTGCCCCACCCTGTCCCAATCCGTCCATACACTTGCTCTCACACACCCATGGAAACACCCGTCCACACTATCCCTCTGAGATTTAGCCCTGATCCCAGCCTTGACTATGGGTTATTAACCTTAATCAGGGCAGACACACACACGCAAACTGGACCACAGTCTGAATTAATGCTGCAGACTGTGGACAGGTATCCTGTAAGTCTGCAACACAGAAATTTGGTATATTGTCATCCTTGTTTCTGAATTTGTTCAATTTTGTACTATATTGTACCATTTTCCAAGATGAGGGTGCTGGCACATAGGGTCTGAGAGGGTGTGAATCCTGCCTGTGCATGAGTTTGGTCATTGAAAAGTGGTTTGATCTGAGCCAGTCAAACAAAGTGAATACAATTTATTTTAGTTGAGAAGGAGAATGTGTAGGCGTGGCTCTGCACTGGCGCCACAGGGGAGAACGGAGAACAGTTCCTTAACTTTTGAAGATGGGCTGTATGTGAAATACAAAAGGCAGAGTGAAGACAAGAAAACAAAGAAATACGTGAGTCTGAAAGAAAGAGATGAGAGATGTGGAGAACCAGAGAGAGAACGAGTGAGAGGAGGGAAAGGGAGAGAGGGAGAGGGAGAAGAAAGAGAGGAAGGGAGAGAGTGGAGGAGGAGAGAGGGAGAGGGAATGTGTGAGTCATTTTGTTCAAGGCAACACTGTACCAATCGTCTTCATCATTTTGATGTAGATATTTTTTTTCTCCCCAAAAGAAAAAAAATAACTGTGGATGAAAGAATAACTTGTTTTATCCCCTGATGAAAAAGTATATTTTCGCTCTGTGAAGAAAATAATATGAAATAGGTACATCTCCAGATTTCCATGGACGACAGTACTGCTTCTCCACTGCAGTCTCAGAGAGCAGGGTCGGCAAGAAGTAGAGCGACTGAGAGAAAGAGACTCTAATGTGCACATTACCTAGACAACTTCAAAAAACACTGGAACATTATGGCCTGCATGGCTGCTCACTGTTGAACTTATATCAGGAAAGGACAGCTTGGTATTGCTGGAGCCACAGCTAAACACAAACGAGGATGATTATGAAACAAGAGCACAGTCTATCATTATTTGGTAGAACAGCTAAGAGACTTGGCACCCAGAACACATCAGGGGTGCCAACTTTATATTGGGACCTGACACAACTTACAGTGAGCTCTTTCTAAGCTAAAAATAACACTTATTTTACATTGGTTTAAGTAGGATGAAGTATAGTCAGGAGAAAGTAAAATGAGGCTATTATTCTGGCACATATTTAAACAGAGCATATATGAAGGTATTTACGGTTTGCAAACCAATAAATAAATTGTTGGGAGTAGCGGCGGTTGAACTTTTCAAGTAATCTACAATCTAACATGATGTCCTGCCCTCGCCATGTCAGCGCCTCTTTCAAATCGTCTCAACCACAACAGGCTTAAATACAATTAAAGCCCAATTATTGTAAGAAATAAAACGTTCAACACTATTAACTATTATCTTTCCGTTTTTAACGCCAACACACACATTAAAAGTCAAAGGAATAGCATCCCAAGACCTATTTCAGGTCTAATCTCCATTCTATTCATAGTCTATGGTGTGACAACTGAGCCTAAAACACCCCTTGAACACAGGGCTGTGTCCTGGTCTACAGGTTAGGGTATTTCTGTCTCTCTCAGGACCTAATACAACACTTCCAATGATCCTGAGCTAACAGGATGAAACGTTTAACCTAAAACCTCCATGTGACATCACACACACACGCACGCAATGCTCCGCTGCGCGCACACACACAGCCCAAATCCTCTTACACCTTGGAGTGTGTGGAGTCTTGGTTCCCCTTTGACTATGACCCGTAATCAAACGCTGGAAAGACTTGAGGACTGGCATGTTAGCTTCATGCAGGCCCAGCAAACGCTGCAGGTCACCCCTGCTTCTCCTCAGGCTGTGGGCCACAAGGCAGCGCATGTACCCATTTATAGTGAACATACAAAATCTGTACATTTTAAACACACTTCTAACTGTGTAGAAAAAGATAAATCTAATGAAAATCTATTAAGCTCTCACTTAATGCATTTCAAGTAGATTAAGAGATATTATTTTCCTGCTTGGTTATACGGTATCAAAGCCAATCCCACCAGGTGTAAAAATAAACTTTGACCCGCTGCCCTCGTTTTCAGAAGCAGGTATTCAGAATGACGGAACAAGCGCTGTGTCCTCTCTGCTAAAACAAATACTGTCCTCCAAGAGAAAGACATTCTTTTAGAGCTATTTCAGTGTTGTGTGGTCAATATGTTGTATCAGTATCATATAAAATGCGGATTGTTTATTACTTATTTCTTAATCGACATGGAGAGATTGTGTGGTCGTGGTGGTTTCTATTCTTACAGTCTGAAGGTATGTTTGCTGGGTTCGGCTGTGTTTTAGTCATGGAGGGAAGGGGGTGGTGGGGTGTGGGGTACTCACAGCTTCCAAACTTCAAGGGACATGCATGGGCATCCATAGGAAAGTCTTCCAGTTGCATGGGGCATTCTGCTGCTATGGTTAACCTGGAGCATTTGCACAAGGTCAAAGGGTTGGGGTTAGCTTACCATCATCATCATCACGACTATCATCATCCATTCTTATATTCAGCCTGACATCCGAAAACAAAAGCTTATTTTAAATTGTTGTAATCTCATGTCTTCCTGATTTCCTGGTCTGATAGCTCAGAACAGAGGATTATAAAGATGACACTGCCATCTTGTGGTCATGTTCAACTCAACCTCCTTCATGAATGCTTATTTTATCCTGGAACATAACAGTTCTGAGAGGAGGGAAAATGCACCCAAACAAGCGGTGATAAATCATGATAAAAGACGGCATGTATATGAAGGCCTTCTCTGGCCCCTGAGGACCACCTGGATGCAGGTTGTCTCCACATCGGCGTGTAAATATCCAACTGAATCGCCTCGCTTCTTGTGTGCGAAATAGCTGAGGGATTTCAGCTTGGGTTGATATATCAAGTCAGAAACACAGTCAACTGAGTTTGCTGTTGGATGTTAGATGATCCAGTCAGGGTGTTGGTTCAGGCAGAGAGAGAGAGAGAGAGGGAGAGAGGGAGAGAGGGGAGAGAGAGAGAGAGAGAGAGAGAGAGAGAGAGAGAGAGAGAGAGAGAGAGAGAGAGAGAGAGAGAGAGAGAGAGAGCGAGAGAGAGGTGGGGGGAGAAAGAGAGAGATAGGGATGTAGAGGAACTGCCTCCTTCCTGTGGCTGGAACAAGACAAGCTGCGCAGAATAGAAACGTTCTCATCTAGATCAGACAGAATTCATGTATTCAACAACAAGGAAGTAAGAAACCACATGCATTTCCCATGGCGGTTAATAAGACGATGCTATTCTACTTCTTTGGATGGACTGGATGTTTTTTTGATGAGGGCTACCCTGAATGTAGTACTGCACCGTGCGCCAGCATGAGACACATGGTCACAGAGGTGTGGGGCATACCGGGAGCGGTACTAGCATGATGTTGGAGTAGGCAGCAGTACTACAACGTGTCTTTTTACATAACACTTTGAGTTTGACATCACTATTGAGGTACTATTGAGCTACTTGCACTGATTACACACAGCGTTGTAGAGGAAGATGCTGGAATTCCTGGAAATATGCTTTCCAGGAAAAAGTAGAACTTGCTCAGAAAAATTGGGAAATGTCCATGGGCTAATGTTTTTTATCAAACAGGGTGAGAACGCAATCACATTTAGTCATTATCTTGCTAGAAAGAAAGAGTCTGCCCCCCCCAACCCCCTCGCTTCCCCCCCCCCCCCCTCCCCACGTACATGAATATTGCGAGGCAGAGGCAGAGCATGCTGTAAATCTAGGTAGTGCCTAATCTCTTTTCCTGGTAATGGCAGTGCATTAAGAGAGACTGTAGTAAAAGCAAAAGATTAAAAGCCACATCCTGATGTTTCATTTCCCGATAGTCGTCTGGGTTCTGTTACATTTTCAGACTGTGTATTCTGTGAATCTGTACTTCCTCATTCAAAAGCCTGACCCAATCACCCTGATGAGAATAAGACAGTAGGCCATGTGGAGGCCTGTATTGGGATTCTTTTTCTTATATGTATGTATGGGATGTGCCCCATTGAATTTAGTTTCTAGATGTTTTCTGTGAAGTTTGGTGGTTAATTATCTTATATATAAAATATTTGCAAAACTATGCAAGCTGTGAATGCAAAATCATGCAACCCAAAACATATTTTTGAGGTTAACAACCTTATAATTTCATCCATATAGTAGAAGACAGTGCCTTAGGCCGTAACTCTAGAGAAGTTACTGAAGTATTGTACAACCTTAACTACAAGCCAAGCAACTGGTTCAACTACATTACCCAGAAGGCCTTGAGGCAGGGTGGTTAACGACTAGCTAGATCTTGGTAGCTTTCTCATCTCATGTCTCATGCTGGTATGTAACTGCTACGTCAGCTCGCCAAAATTGATTTAGACGCGGCATTGACGCACCTCATAGTGTAGAGTAGAGTCCCATCATCCTTTAGTCTCAGCAGCTTGTTGGGCGTGGTCATGTTGTGGGCGATGGACTTCTTGCCGTTGAGGAAGAAGGTGTCAGGAGTCCAGATGTTGCTGGCCAGCAGGTTGTTTAGAGCCAGCATCTCCATGGGGCCCTTGAAGCAAAGACGCTCATCCTTCCAGCTCTGACGGAAAAACACATCAATGGTGTATTCCTGGGATGGGGAGAGAGAGAGAGAGAGAGAGAGAGAGAGAGAGAGAGAGAGAGAGAGAGAGAGAGAGAGAGAGAGAGAGAGAGAGAGAGAGAGAGACAGAGACAGAGACAGAGACAGAGACAGAGACAGAGAGAGAGAGAGAGAGAGAGAGAGACAGAGACAGAGACAGAGACAGAGAGAGACAGAGAGAGAGAGAGAGAGAGAGAGAGAGAGAGAGAGAGAGAGATGGGGGGAAAAGAAAGAGAAAGAGAGAAAGAAATAGAGATAAAGAGAAAAAAAGATCATGCTATTGATTCTGGGTATAACATCTGCAGGCACATATCTATGATGCATGAGGTAGTGTGCTGTGTGAGACATGGAATCCTATATTAGACTCGGCAAGTGAGAAGCTACAGCAAATATGCAGCCAAATAACTAACCCACTCAAATGTCTGCACTGTTTTGTATGTTTGTGTGACTATGGTGTTTTTTTGTTTTGTCTTGTTTTTTTGGTTGTTGTGGTAGAATGTTACGTAAAGGTGGGGTTAGTATTAAATGAACTCACCATCTCAGTGTCTGAAACTGGGCCGAAGCTCGTGACAAATATATTTGTTTTGATCTCTGTGACATTTTCTGTGGACAGAATGAAGGTTTTAGTTTGTTGAAAGGATGAGGGATCATGATAAAGTCACGACTAATCAGAGATCATTCAGTGTTTCTTTTCCGACTGCTTCGCCTCATCTCCATATCTCGAGGATTGAAACACCACTCAGGAAGCCAGTCCTCCAACTGCCTGCCCCTTCATTCACGAGGAATGAATGCACTGCGTTTGTACTCTTTGATTGAGGACAGGACAAAATGAAAGAGAAGCCAAGAGGCAACAAAGGAACGTGAAGACCAAGGATGGAACAGAAAGCTTCTCTTAGATACAAAATCGGACAAAAAAAAGGTTATAAAATAATATATATATTTAATCTTTGAGTGTTCACTCAGTGGCTTCTCTCCTCTCAGAATAGCACCCAGCCTTTCAAGGTTATTTTCTGTAGATATTAGAGAGTGGAGGAGAAGGCTCTTTTAATGTGCAGAATCGAATGCTGCAAAACCAGCCGTTTTCTCCTGCAATTGATTGCATATGATTTGCTCTCTGAGGTGTCTTCCATTTCAGTAGCCGTATTGGAAAACCTCTTTTCTTTCTCCCACCTGGTAGCCTAGCTATTATGCCCAATCACAAATTATAAAAGAGCTTTGGTAGGATAGAAATGCACCCAAAGCAGTTCCTCTCTGTCTCTCACATTGCAACACAAAAAATCCCAGGCCTAATTCACTTACATAAATCCACCCTCTCATTTTTCATAAAACAATAGTTCAACAGCACCTTGCAGGAGAGGCAGAATCTTTGGAAATCCCACCATGAAATAATGGATTCAAGGGAAACCAAACCAGAGCAAACCATGGGAAACAACCCAAGCTGAAATTCCTCTGAGTGCGTGAATGTATCTGTGCCGTGACCTCCTTCCACAGCCCTCTGTGGCTCTGTGTATCATCTGATTGCTGTCTCCGCGTACCTCCTAGCCCTGGCCTTAGACGGTTGTCGTAGCCATCCAGCAGCCCATCCAGGATCCTGGTGAACACGGTGATGCTGTCATTGTTCTCCGCCTCCTTCAGCGCCTCCGACGTTGTTATGGAAACCCTGGAATAGAGTTTTAGGGGGGCTAATTACAGATTGTCGTGTAATGACTCTGCATTGAATGTCTATTAAGCAATGAGAAAATTCAGATTTGCTGAATGTGAGGGAAAGCAAGCATTACTGAAGGATAATATATTCTACCATAGGTTCAGCAAAGGAGGAGTTAGAACCTGTTACTCTGCAGTTTATATTTGCATGCTAATGCATGGTTGTGGAAGTTTTACTTACTTCACAAGGCATGTCATGCACACCAGCAGAACAGAGAGAAACATGTTTTGTGGTGCTGAGACTTTCCTCATTTTGTGTAAAAGTTCTGGAAAAAAACAACAACAAAGTTGTAGATTAGTAGTCATTTTCCTCCTCCAAACGCAACACGTATGTACTACATAATAGGCCACATTATTCAAATCGAATTGCATTTGTACAGCCCTGTTTATAGATGCCCATTTAATTTCATCTAAACCTCCCGAAGACTCTCAAAGAAGAAGACAAATGCCAGGGGGAAAGTCCCAAGGAAACTCAACATTTTTTACAAAGCCTTGGGAGAAGCAAGTCAGCGAGGGATCCCCTCCTCCATATTCTGTCCAAATCCATCCAGTCTTACTTCACACAATACATTAACACTACCTAACCTGGTACACAACACATCATATCACACAGGACAATCGTCAGTCCCCTGGATAAAACGTTTGTTTCAGAGTCTTGATATGGCCAAAAGGCATTCCTCTTTTTGGTATATACAGAAATGGTCCTTGAACGTGTCCCTTGCCGATAGACTACACCAGACACCTCATTGCACCAGAATACATATCTCAGTCAATCTCAGTTTGCTGCAACTGTAGTCGTAGCCTAGTAGCCAACTGTGAGCTTTACTGCGTAGGAATTCACAGGCTGAGCAATACCATTCAATGGTAACCCTCCTTCCCTCAACCGCCCCCCCCCACCTCTCAAAAAAAGAAAAGAAAACGGTACCTTCATGCAGAGGGAATCCCAACTAGAGAAGTCACAGAACACATTTGGGTACCTGAATTGAGAGCCGTCATCTTCGGTTCGATGTCAGTTCAAGTGGGGTTCAAAACCCGCAACAATGGGAGTCAAGGAATGTCGAGTGAGTCGAGAGGCAGTCTACTCGGATCTACCACCGCAGGCAGTCTGGAGGACAGTGTACTGGACTGATATGCATCAATGACTTCCCACTCATATAGCAACGCTGCTTCTTGTCCTACACCCTTCGCATGTTCTTGAGAGGCGCTTATATCCTACTTGCTCGTGATAGCGTTCGTCCGCTGATGTCAGAACCGACAATTCGCTTAATCAAGCACACTTCTCACCTAGACACTACGAACATCGTTGCATGTAAGCTATGCTAGCGCGACGATTTCAGAAATTATTTTTCCACCGCTTTCCAGCTGTATTTTTATTTTTTTTTATCTTTTTTTCACAGCGGTCAATCGGAGATCCGTTCTTAGCCTATCACACCTGGACTCCACGTGCAGGCTCCAAGCTCCGCTAACCTAATTCAAAGTAAAAGTCACCATTGCTCTCTCAAGTATTGTGCTAGTACCGTAGCCTACACCCAAACCGAACCTCAGGTTCGACGCCTTCGTGCAGAATGAGGGTCATGATTTTCCGATCCCTTAGTTACACCCCAAAATCCCAGCGAGACCATAAACCACATGCCTTTACGCCTGTCTACGGGGTCTTCGTGAACGCGTGATCTGCCAGCGAGATTAATGATCTCTATGTCCTGCCCTTGAATAAAGCTCCTGTTTTGACATTGAGCCGACTTAATTGATGATTGCCTACAGCGTGAAAGTCCCATCAATTAGAACAATACAACCAGCGAGGCTTGTGCAATTCATGTCCTCCTTAGCATTTGCGCATTCAAAATAGATGTGTAATTCGTTCAATAATAATATGCGTAAAAAAGGTATTTGAAAAATACATAAATGAACAAATTAGCTAAACATTTGCATAACAAAGTCGTACTAGCATGCCGATTGCCATAAGAGGGAACTCGAACTCCATATTTTATGTGAGCCATGCTACTTAATCACAATGCACTTACTCCAACTGGTAATAACATCTCCTCATGAATTGGGTTACATCACACCTAACCGTATAGACTTATAATTACCCGGCGATTTATACATTAGATATCCTTATGTGTTGCGGCAATGAAAGTCTGACATAGAATGATAGACTAACATTAGACCTATTCCATTTATTGTAGTTTCAGCACCACATAGTGTCTGTTCAGCACCACAGTCGTGCTGGACAGCTCCCACACTGCAGACAGTACAAAATACAGTATTATGTTGTTAGGCTATACAGCATGGACTTACTGTTGTTTAATAACCAGACAAACACAAACCCCACAAACACAATTCGGTGTCCAATCTAGAGATCGATGTATGGATATGAAAACCTATGAAGTCCATGACTTTGTTCCCCTGTGGACACAGTTAGCAGGAGATCATTGAGAAAGCTTTCTTTTATCAGTTGAGTTTGCTATTTAATCTACAGTATGGATCACAAGGGGTTTGTTGGTTTTTGTTTGACCACCTATTTGTCTCATTAGGAAACAATGGGCTACTAATTATTATTGGCTGCTTTAGAACTGCAATGGCTAAATTGTGGGCCTGTTTCTGACCTTGCTTTCCTCATGATTTTCAGGAACGCAGTCGACGGAAATAAGAAGTTGTTTGCAATTTACGACACAAGGTACGTTTCAATTCCCAGCTCCAAATCTTCAGGGATTAATTAAATTGTGATCAGAGAAATGGTCCTCTCAACGATTTCAACCACCAGTTCCACTTGCCCACAGCTCTCAGGGCACGTGGGACTGTTTTATGATCTTCATCCCCAAGGAAACGTGCGGTCGATAAGGATGTTGAACTCCACACCGTAGGGAGTTTTGGCAAACTTGATGAAAGAATAAATTATGGCTATATTAGAAATCAACATTAATAAATTATGTTTAGATTGAAACGTTATTTATGCTTATGTGTCGGTTTATGTTTATGTGTAGCTTAAGGGAATTTTGTTTTTTTTCAGAAGTCAGAAAATCGAGAGTTGTTAGAGGGTGTGAAGTGAGCGGGTTTGAAGCTCATTTGAACAGAGTGAATTTACTGCCTCTACTGGCAGGTTTCTACCGTCAATATGCGTTTCTGTTGTAGTTCTTTAGGTTAACCCTCGCATGAGACAGAGGCATGAGCAGTCAAAATAAGAGTGATGTCAAACCTTACTTTAGACCTGAATGATCTTAAACGACTTCAACGACTGTTTGTGAATGGACTGCTCTGATTTTGATTAGAAATATCCGGATAATTTTATTAGGACTTTGATAAAGCGTAAGGAATGTGGGCTTTCCGAAGAGCAAGACTGTTCAGTGTTGTTTCTGCACCAGTTCTAGTGGCAGTTGTGTGTTGCGCACAAAGGTGAGTGTTTTGATGTAGAAACGTGGACGCTTTTGGAAAGTATGTCTTGTTGACTTGCAAGTTAACATTATTCATGTAATTTCAGTGTCAATGAACCAGGGAACATGTCTTTTGTGAAAGAGACTGTGGATAAACTGCTGAAGGGCTATGATATCCGTTTGCGTCCAGACTTCGGAGGTAGGTCTCACATTTCGAAGATTGCTTGCAGTCTCTCCATTTCTTATGCAATGTGGCGCAATCATATGCAAATTACATGCAATATTACTAAATGGAATCATTGTTATTTGTCGTTTCAGGGACCCCTGTTGCAGTTGGCATGAGTATAGATGTGGCGAGCATAGACATGGTGTCCGAAGTAAACATGGTAAGTGAACTTCCGTTCATTCTTTTTTTTTTTTTATTTGGACCTGGGCTTTTAAAATCTCACCTGTTCCTCGCCTAACACACACACACACACATACACACACGCACTTTACATTTCAGGATTAGGCTACTCTTGGGCATTGTTGTGAAGAAGCATTCCTATGCTGCGGCTGAGTGAAGTTTCGTAATGATGTGATTATGACGTAACGCTTCAGTTTTGTTTTGGTTTTTAGTTTTCTTTTCTGTGGATTTGACCCATGCAGTGTCCTGGAATAGTTCCAATTAGTTTGGGATTTGAGCCATAACTTTGTTACTGCTGCCCTACCAGCTGAGTGTATAGCGAAGAGGTCACTCTTAAGACTACAGTGAATGATCTGTGCAATACTATTCCCTGATAATATTGATTATTCATCATCATGAGTATGTGTATTGATATACTCTAACACAAAGGCCATGTGTTGTTATTGGATTGGATACTTTAGAATTTGTGTGCAGTCATGGAGCGCTTCAGTGTTTCGGGAGATCTTGATTAATGCAGGGAAAGTCATTTTCTCCCCTCTCTCTCTCTCTCTCTCTCTCTCTCTCTCTCTCTCTCTCTCTCTCTCCCTCTCTCTCTTTCTCTCTTTCTACCTCTCTCTCCCCACTCTCCCTTCTTTTTCTTTCTGTCTCTCTCTACCTCTGTCCCTCTCTCTCCCCTCTTTGCCTCTCCCTCTCTATCTCTTTCTCTCTCTCTCATTCACTAACTCACTCACTCACATGCATACACACAGGCACACACACCCACCTGGTTGCCCATGAATACACCTGTTTTACTGGAACAGTAGGCTGGATCTTAGAGTGAAGAGCAAGATGTTCACAGCAGCTGTGCTCAGCCTCAGAGCTGGCTAATTACCCAACAGTCTGGGTCCTGAGCCCCAGAACGGGTCACCACTGAACTGTGATGAACATCTCAAATCCTGGTCTCGTGAACTGGGATGTTGGTCGGGGAAAAAAAAAATATGTTAGATGACTCAATCTCCTTTGCTATGCAAATGTCTTATGTAGAAAAAGACAAACGTGCAAAATTCCCTGTTGTCAATTATATCCTTTTGTGTTTGTAGTGAGTTTCCAACACAGTCTAAAAAGGGGAGTGGGCTGTGAAGTGTGACCCTGGTTTCGCTGTTCCAAACCAGAGTACATTTGCACAATGGCGAGAGAGAGGCCATTTGTATAATTGGTTGACTGCTGGTCGCTCTCAAACGTAGCATGGAGAAAATACTATTTGGAATATGGAAATGAGGTGCTCCACTCCTGTCTGTAGAGTGGGTGGTTTGCTGGTTTATGAGGAAAAAGGGGTTAACAACATACGTAACACATGAGGATGTTTGAGCTTTTATACAGTTTAAAATATAAATAAGAACAAAAATGTGTATCTTTCGATCAAACCCATAATACTGATATGATGGAGATTTAAAGGGATACAACAGGGTTCCATCAAATTCACTTCAGTCGTTTCTGGGACTTGTTCATACATTATGTACATACATATTTGGTGGAGGGTGCAGCTTAATGGTTTGAGCATTTGATTTCAGATCAAGAGGTTCAAATCCCCCTTTGCTTCTGTAAAATGAATATCATGAATACATGATGTCACTGTCTCCAGAATGTGAAAAACATATTCAATGTCATGTTTTTTGGTGTTTTACGTAACAAGTGTAATGGTATTTGATCATTTACCTCATTTACAGTACTGCTGTAGTGCAGTTTTTTATAGAACACTGCCTCCTTATCCAGTTTATTGCATAACCACATAGTGATTGCAAAAGAGCTATGGCCATTTTCCATCAGTTACTATGGAAACCATTGTAATTAGCCAGGTGTCTAGTGTCAAACATTTGTTAACACTTTCCCCAACGCCCCCAGTATGGTAAATGATATAGTTCTAAGATTAATCCTATCTGCATGTGCTTCAAGTGATTAAAGTAGATTGCCAATCAGTTGCACAGAGCCAATAACTAGAGACTTCCTGATTGACCCTGGGGTCACGTTGACTCTCCAAGTGTCCGTCAGCAGACCAATGATCCAGGAAGAGGAAGGAGGCTGTACGGTACGGGCACGTGCCCAGAGGCAGCAACACCCTCCGAGCTGGTCTGGGAGTCGCGTGGGGGTGTTAGGCTGAAAGGCTGTCATGGCAAAGTGAAGAGGACATTTGTTTTTCCCTTAATGTTCCTGTCATAGCTGTTTGCTTTCCCTGGAACACGATCTCGAGATGTGGAGAGCAGAGTGCCGTAATCCTTAAATACTTAGCTAGCCAATGCTAGCTCTCCCTGTTGGGCCAGGATTGAGAGGGGTTTATCATGTGTCATTGACTCTCTTAGCATTGTCTAGGCTGTTATTGATCCAGAAGCCAAGACGTTGTGATTGAACTCCCTCCAATGCCCACAGAGCTTCCTGTCTGGCTTCATGAAAAACCATAATCGAAAACATCTATATAGAAGAATGCACTATATGGTGTTACTATGTCAATGTCTGTAAAGTCATATTCACTGGTCTGTATAATTATTGGTCATTGCTCCTTGAGGGCAACTCCCAACACCCTATAAAGCCCCTTCAGTCAGTCAAACACACAGGTTTGTTTAACCATCTATGAAATTAAATGTGAACAGACCTATTGTCTTCGTTTTTTCCTCATTTGTGTGTGTGTGTGTGTGTGTGAGGGGGGAGGGGGGGCGATGTGAACAGAGGCAGAGGGTAGGAGGGTGATTCGTTCCCTGCATGAGAAACTCCTAAGCAATTAAATGATTATCTGGAAGAGGCAGGGAGCAGCATATGAAGAATCCCCCAGGAGAGATTCAGTATCGCAAGACTCCAACCAACCTCAAGTAGGTGGAGGCAGACTTAGAGGTTGTCTCCCAAGGAAAACCTAATAGCCCCATTCTGAACTGTGGCTGAGTAGAATCTGCAGCAATAACAGCAGTTGTACACACGAGACTCGGTCAGTCTGAATCCAGTTTCTGGCCTGGACTAAGCTCTGCTTTATCACTTCACTGTTGTGATCCTCGTTTATCAGCACCACGACAACACACAACACATATCCTACTGCTAATACACACAATGCTAATACACACCCAGCTAATACACACAATGTTACAGTAATACACACCCAGCTAATACACACAATGCTAATAAACACCCAGAGGGATGTGCTCATTTTGCAGCTGCAAGTCTGAGCTGTGAGTGTGCTTCTCTTCTGAGATTTAGAATTGTCTGGTCAGAGTCAGCACCACACACAAATCCACTTAGCTTTCAATGGGGACCATGCTATTTTTATCACACTGCTGGGGGTGGCCATGCAAATTAGGAAGGACCTTCACAGGGATTCCCCACAGTGAAAAATGAATGTTAGTGGAAAGCCCAAGGGGATGAAATTGTAATAAAATAAAATAAATCATTATTTATTTATTTGTTTGTATTTAAACATCCCAATTGGTGAAAATGTCTCTGCTGAGTGGTTGATAAATGACAATGGATTCCATATCTTGGAATGATATTGTGTTGTGGCAATGGAGAGAGGTGGAAAGGCAATGGAGAGATCATCTTTTCACCTTGGCTTTCACCTTGGAGCTTGGATGAGGAACACTTGTTCTGGATCATCCTTTTTTAGCGAATGTGGGTTAATTATGAGCAGCAGCTAGATGTTGATACTAAGACCAAGAGGCTGTAGGGGAGGAACAGACGCCAACACAAATGAGATTAGTCGGGTGCAACTGCATCGATAAGCATCATTTAACATTATGGTCGAAGGGATGCCGTCGAGTAGGGCTGGTTCAGACCCATTGCAGTTTGGTATAGCACAAAATGGGAATCTTAACGACAGTGTTGAACATCACTTCGGATAAAAGCTTCTGCTGAATGAACAAAAGTGCAATGATGTTGCTGTTTGTATCACCCGAGAAATCTCACTCTTTTGACTTTAAGCAAATGAGCTCTGCTAGAATCAATGCCATCAGTGCATCCCGTAAGAATCCAATTTATTTTCATTGTTTCTTCCCCCGGGGATTTCCCTACAGGGATAACTGCATCAACCTTTTACACTTTTTTTCAAATGCTTACACACACATTTCTTACTTTTCACAACATTTTTGAAACCTGACACTCAAACACCAGAACCACACCTCAAATCTGCAAAACCATACGCACATTTTGTGCCTTTGACCCAGTTTTCAAATTTTTGCAAAACACTCAACACCACACTCAGTTCTCCACGTAACACACAAAATTCTAACATGAAGCATCTTGATTTCCTTCTTCAAACACAACCAATCAAAATGCCACACTAATTCATCAATGCCTCACACTAACTCCTCACATGTGCAAACACTCCTTGCTTTACTCAACACCAACCAATCATGGCTTTAGAATAGGCCTATAAATAGCCTAATTTGAGTCGATTGATGGGTATAATTTGAACCTTTACTGTAGAAATGAAAACAGGTATGTAACAATCTACTGTAATGTACACATGTTCTAATGTACACATACAGTGATAGCTGTTTCAGCACAACACACGGTATACTACAGTAATAACCTTTTACGTATTCTGACAGTGTGGTGTTTGTGATGTAAGCATTGGCTGTGCACTGAGGCCATATTTAATAGGCTGTGTCACAAACTGTGTTGTAATCACACTGAGAGTGTGTGAGTGAAATGCTGATTGTGTGATTCCAGCCACGGCAGGTCTGTGTGTGAGTGTGTGTGTGTGTGTGTGTGTGTGTGTGTGTGTGTGTGTGTGTGTGTGTGTGTGTGTGGAAAGAGAAGCCTTTCATCTGGGGTGTGGGTGATTGTGCACATAAAAGATAGATGAGGACCGCACAGGAGCTGATCAGTTGGCTACACTCCGGTTCATACTTTACCTGAATGATTCATTCTCTACAGGTGACGACTCAAGCACGCCGTTTACACACCGTTTACACGGACAAGGCCGCAGTACACTGTTTCCATGCATTTTGAGAGAATGAGAGGGAAGGAAAGAGAGAGAATGAGAGAGAGATGAAAATAAGGGAGAGAAAATGAAAAACAGACAATGAGAGGGAGAAAATAAGAGAGAGAGAGAAGGAAAGTGAGAGACGGAGAGGGAGAGAATAAGAAAGAGAGAATAAGAGAGAGAGAATAAGAGAGAGAGAGAGAGAGAGAGAGAGAGCATGAAAGTGAGAGGATGAGAGGGAGAACGAGAGAGACTGAGAGACAGATCAGAAAGGGACAAATACAAGCGTAGCAGTTTTTACAGTAAGAGACAGATCGTGTCTCTCCCTAGTACATTCCTGACTCCGTATGGGAGGGACACCCAGAAAACAGGCCAGCAGCACGGTGCCTGGTGAGAGCCCTCCACAGAGCATGCGTCCCCCCCGTACACAGTCTGCTTCCTGGGAGAGGAGGCCAGTGCTGTTGGGTAACAGGATTATGTGGTTCAGGCACTTGTACTAACTCCTACCTCGGACCAGCCTAAAGTACAGTAGTCTGCTGTTGTGTAATCTTTATCGAGGATGGGACTGAATCAGACAGCCCACGCTGTTCCGGTTGAGGTGGGAACTGAACTGTGTGTGAGTGTGTGAGGGCTCCTCAGGAAACTCTCCTGAGTGAACGAGGGGCCGGTGGTGAGAGAGAGGGAATCACTTTCAAACTTCTATCCTAGGGAACAGAAACGACGCAGATGGAGGTTTGAGGATACCGTCCTGAGCTGTTGGTCATAGTACATGATGTGGAGTTTAGCCTGTGGTCGTGTTTTGGGGCCTTGTGGGAGATTTGTATGACCCTTCTGAGAGACTCTGGATGCTGGTGTCCCTGTGTGTGGATAGGGAGATTACGGTCCTCTAGAATCTGTAACATGATTCTTCTCCCCTAATGGACAGTTGGTTTTAAATGTCACATAAGGACACGTTCTGGCCAGACATTTATCTCTCTGTGTCTGACTTTGTGCTTCAAAGTATGCTATCCACACATCAACACTATCATTTTCTTTCTCTCTGTCTCTCTGAAATGTTTCACTCTGTCTCTCTCTTTCTTTATTGAACTTCTCTCTCCCACTCACTCTCCATCTCTCTCTTTTTCACCCTGTCTCTATCTCTTCCTCACCTCCCTCCTCTTCTCTCCTTCCCCTCTCCCCCTCTCTTTTTCTCTCCCTGTCACAGAAGCACAAACACACACACACATCACACTGTATAATGTGTCATAGAATAAAAAGGTCAAACTCGGAACTCAATCTTGTTCTCATGAATGTTTGTTGTTTTCCCCCAGGACTACACGTTGACCATGTACTTCCAGCAGTATTGGAGGGACAAGCGGCTGGCCTATGTGGGGATTCCCCTCAACCTCACCTTGGACAACCGGGTGGCCGACCAGCTCTGGGTACCTGACACCTATTTCCTCAACGACAAGAAGTCGTTCGTCCACGGGGTGACTGTGAAGAACCGTATGATCCGGCTGCATCCGGATGGAACCGTTCTCTATGGCCTGAGGTAGGTTTCAAGGTTCTAAAACCTGAATGGGGGGAATTGGTTCTGTTTCAGAGAAGGTTTTGTGTCTGTTTAGTTTCTTTGTACCTGTCAAAAGTAATTGCTTTTTAGACGTTGTGTTGTTCTGTCGGTTTCCAAACGCACTGCCTTAACTGTCACTTTTTCTTTATTTTAAATGTTACATATGTTACAGTAAAGTAATGATGACATTTCTTAAATCAGGACTCGGCTTGTGATGTTAAATATGTTAAATGTAGATTTCCAGAGGGCATGACTAGTTTGACAGGCTATGAATTAACAATATTCATGAATACAGATATGTGCACCTCTAAACATCAATTCAACTCTTGGGTAATTGGATATCTTAACAAAATAGAAATTCTATCCATGAAGTTTTATTTTTGGGTTTCTATCTGAAACATAGTACAGAGAGACTGACCCTGTCTTCCACCTGGTGTGTGTGTGTGTGTATTTTTTTGTTTGTGTGTGTGCGTGTGTGTGTGTGTGTCTGGATTGGATCAAAACACATTACCTCTGGAGTGTAATACGCTTTGACAAGAACACTCATCTGGACTTAATACAATTCAACCAAAACTTTATATCAGGAATGAGCCACCTGATATGGCTTCTCAGACTCTTACCCATGACATCACTTATCTTATTTATTTATTTATTAGATTTTTGGTGCTTAAACCGTCTAATGGTTTCATACTAATGGGTGCCTGGGTACCTCATCCCAGGTCTGGATTCATTCAGGCTTCTTCAAGGGCATCCTGCAGGGAGGATGAATTTCAAACTCCAGACCCCTCCTCCTCCTCCAGACCCCTCCTCCTCCTCCAAACCCCCCCTCCTCCTCCTCCAGACCCCTCTTCCTCCTCCTCCAGACCCCTCTTCCTCCTCCTCCAGACCCCCCCTCCTCCTCCAGACCCCTCTTCCTCCTCCTCCAGACCCCTCCTCCTCCTCCAAACCCCCCTCATCCTCCTCCAGACCCCTCTTCCTCCTCCTCCAGACCCCTCTTCCTTCTCCTCCAGACCTCCCCTCCTCCTCCAGACCCCCCCTCCTCCCCCTGACTGCTCCTCCTCCTCCAGAACCCTCCTCCTCCAGACCCCCCTCTTCCTCCAACCCCCCTCCCAGCTTTGCCTGAGCAGTGCTTGTGGTCATAACTACATTATGAAGTGAGATGCCTCAACATCAATTTATATGTTTCTGTTCTCCTGTAACCTTTTATAAGATATTACCGACACGTCAATTGGTTTCCAGTGTCTTCCTTGCACTTCCTTTAGCTTCCAGTAAACTAACACAGGATACATCATTAAGATGAAAGATCACTGCACACAATAGTTTCTTCAGCTTCACTGTTTGCTGCAATTCCTTGGCCGAGCAGCGAGTTTGGGTTGATGGGAATAGTGCCAGACCATACCACAACCAACAATCATTCATAAAGTATCCATAAAGAACTATCTGGCCTGTGTTTTCCCAGGATAACAACAACAGCAGCCTGTATGATGGACCTGCGGCGATATCCGCTGGATGAACAGAACTGCACTCTGGAGATTGAGAGCTGTAAGTGATCTGCATCACATCTCCTTTTCATCCCCATAAGCAGTGTCACAAAAGGCATACGTAACATAGGTGACCATAGATGTTGGCATGGTAATCAGCTCAAGCCATCAGGGACATTCAGAATGAAAACTTTGATTTAGTAAAACTCCAGAACTCCAAGATGTGTCTCTTGGGCAGCGTTCTGTATTTTGGTGAATCATCGTTAGCTGAGTTCTTCAACGCTGCATATCTTCTCCTCCCGGTGATCCAGATGGATACACGACGGACGACATCGAGTTCTACTGGAAGGGGGGAGACAGCGCCGTGACGGGGGTGACGCGCATCGAGCTGCCCCAGTTTTCCATCGTGGACTACAAGCTGGTGTCCAGAAATGTGGTGTTCTCCACAGGTACCAGACTAGGGTTCTCAAGCACAGGTTCAGTTTTTTGGGGGGTTTATTGGACAGTTTTGAAGTAAAGTGTGAGAGGAAAGGCATGGGGAGAGAAGGGAGGGTATCCAGCAAAGGGCCAAGGCCAGATTCAAACCCAGGCAGATAAGGCCTTATCCAATGACCCACCGGGGCAGCCCTTCTGTGCTATTTTGTAACAAGTACAAGTGCAGGTAGAGTTCAATTCTGCAGCTCCTTTCTTGTCTCTGGCCTAGTGGTCTAATCTAAGTCCTCTGTGGTTCTCAATCTTAATTCCTATTTATATAACACCAACCAACTGCCTCTGGAGGAAGGGCACTCCCAAAGATGCTCGTCCCAAATTCTCTTTCAGTTTTTTGGGAGGAATTATTTTTAGTCTTCTTTGAGGGTTTAGGTGCAGTTCTGGGTGTACTCACCGGAGATGGCATAGTACCGGCGGTAACCACGGCCACTGGGGGAAGAAAGAGAGTGTGATGGAGGACAATGGGTCAGGGGAAGTGTCCGAGTAGAACAGGAAGCAGACAATGGGTCCTAATCATGCGTTCCATTAGCGCTTTCATACAGACGCAATTCAGATTATTTTCGGCGTAATCTAACCCGGCTATATTCTCTTGTATCTGGTCCTCTTCCACCACAAGGACCCCACTATCACGCTGCTTTCCTTTTTCAGAGGATAAATACTCAATTTCTGCCCTATTTTCCTGTGTGTGTGTAGGGAGGGGCTATGTGTGTGTGTGTGTGTGTGTGTGTGTGTGGAGGGGTGCTCCTGCATGTGTGTGTGTGTGTGTGTGTGCGTGGTATATATATACTGTATTCTGTTTACGCACGTATTGTTTACTGTATGAGTTTTTGTCTGCATGTACAGTAAATATGTAGGAGGTATACCAGTGTGTGTGTGTGTGTGTGTGTGTGTGTGTGTGTGTGTGAGTGTGTGTGTGTGTGCATGTGTATTTTTGAGTGTGCGTATGTGTGTGAGTCCCTCATGGCAACCATTAAAGTTTAGCATCCATTGGTCCTCCAGCCTGTTCCTAGTGGGAATGCTGCAGCACTTCAAAGGCAGTCTCAAACTGTAGCTTGGCTAATGACCATCCCTGCCCAGTCCCTGCTCCATCCCTGCTCCTTATATTACTGGCCATGTTCCCATTCTCTCGGTGTTGTGGAGTGATTGCAAGATGGCAATTACCTTGCTTGACACAGGCTGTCATGTGGTCATGAGGAATAAGACCCACAGCATCAATTATTCCAGTTAAAGGGAAAACACGGGGAAAATGCATTTGTTTTTCTCCCCTGCTCTGCGCGAAACAACGTTGACGCACCGACCGTTGATGCTCCACGGTCGTCGTCGCCCAGGCCGACGTCATCCTGGCCGGCTTCATCATGATCACTAGCGCCCTCCTCTTCTTCCTCCTCCTCCTCTTCCTCATCACCACACAGTGTTCCTCCCACTCTCTGACAGGCATCCAGACATGCAGCCAGAGTCACCGCTCAGTTGGCGCACACGCATCTTGCACACCACCAATTCCCTTTCAACAACGCCTACTTTCGCCTCCTTCTGTTTCTGGGGATGGCTGTCTGTAATTATGCTCACATCAAAAGTGTTTGATGGAATTCAACTGAGATCTTGCAGAGATCTAAGATTTTGGTTTGTTCATCAAAGGTTATTCGTGTGGCTGATCACAGAGCAGTGAAAGTTGGGGCCTTTCTTAGCGAAACATACAAGTCATTTCAGTTCCGCGTTCTGTATTTTCTGGCTACGCAATCCCAACAAGATAAATATTGTACTTTGTGTCTCCCAGGCTTTACCATGGAGGAGTATAACACAAAATATCCTAAAAAGAAAGAGCTTTGATGGTTTAGGTTGGGCGCCATGGGTGTTAATTGGAACATGACATAGTTTATAAAAATCCACGATTATTTTGTATTTTTTAGTATTGTAACAGTTTGAAATAAATAATGTATACAGATGTATAGGTGAGAGCTATCTCTTGCAAAATAAAAAAACAAACACGCACATGCTCATTATTTTAACGTGTCGTGTTAAAACCATCACCACCAAGGCAAGGCGCGAGGATGCCTGTTTCCATGGCGATAAATCCAACCCATGCTGCCGTCGCCATGGAAACTGAAACCAAAACATGAGGTGGTCCCGCGTGCTCCTGGAAGCAGGATGGACGTCTGTCCGTTGGTCTTCTGTCGCTTCACCCTCCTCCTCACCTTCTTCCTCACCCTCCTCCTCCTCTCTCCCCACCCTTAGGTGCCTATCCACGCCTGTCTCTGAGCTTCAAGCTGAAGAGGAACATTGGCTACTTCATCCTGCAGACCTACATGCCCTCCATCCTGATCACCATCCTGTCCTGGGTCTCCTTCTGGATCAACTACGACGCCTCAGCTGCCAGAGTGGCCCTGGGTATGTACATGTCCATCATGTTGCTCACACGCATGCACGTGTTCCACACACACACACGCATACACGTGTTGCACACACACATGTACGTGTTCCACACACACACGTATGCACGTGTTGCACACACACACATGCATGCACGTGTTCCACACACACACACACGCATGCACGTGTTGCACACACACGCATGCATGCCCCAAAAACATGCACAAGAACAAAAATGCATAGAAGCACATGCACACGAGCATGAATACTCACTTGTGCACAAACTCTCAAACGTACATTAACACACACACACTTTTTCTCCCTCTCTATCGCACGCACAGTTTCTATTGAAGTTCAATTGAGTTCTCTTCACCTGAACCATATGGTACCCCGCAGCAGTCTCCTCCTCTTCCTCCTCCTCCGCCTCCTCTTCCTCATTCCTTTTCGCTATTATTTTAACTGTTAAAAACACGTTCACGGTTGAAGGTTGTGCATGTATATGCATGGAATGTTTATGTTCTTGTATGTGTGACGTGTGGGTGGGTATGTTTGAATGTGGGGTGTCTACATAGTGTGTGCGTGTGTAATGTGTGTGCGTACGTGTATCATGCAGAGACACACTCTCCACTCATGAAAAGAAAACACACACAGAAGAGAGTTCATGTCCAGTCTTCAGTAACTCTAAAAACCCAGAGAGACGTTCCTCTCTCCTAGATGAATGAGAGCTGTCACCCAGAAGGCTGCCTTGATCTGCCACCGGTCAGGAGAACCGCGATTAGGAGATCAATGCAGCTCGCAAATAATTGAATTGTTTGAGGGAAGATTTGATTTTGGTACAGCCCAGAGGAATTTTAACTCCGAATGACCTTATTGGCCTTAATCTTATTGAAACTCTCTTTCCCCACCTTCCTGAGTGGCGTTTCTCGGCTCAATATCATGTTATAAACCATCAGGTTAAATCCCTTCGGTGCACAAGCTAACGGTTTCTGGGCTGTGTGTACCAAAAGGAAGGTTGGCAGCCAGTGGATCCTGTGCATGCTGGGATTGAGGA
The DNA here is from genome assembly GCF_021917145.1 of Hypomesus transpacificus. Taxonomy (NCBI): domain Eukaryota; kingdom Metazoa; phylum Chordata; class Actinopteri; order Osmeriformes; family Osmeridae; genus Hypomesus; species Hypomesus transpacificus. The sequence goes on from NC_061071.1 coordinate 9,427,983, forward strand.
AGTGGCGCTATGTGAGTGTGTTGTCTTGTTTCCGGGGCTGTTGCCACATCATAAGCCAGATATAGCTTCAGCGCCTTTTCAACACTCCTACACTCGCACCTAACAGGGTTTATGAGCACAAATGGTCTTTGGCTATTTTTACAGAGCCTTAATGAATGTTGCAATCATCCATATTTTTCAATGAGAGGTGGAAAGGGGAAGAGGATGTAAGTGAAGGAGAGAGTTGGAGGGACAGAGAGGGGAAGAGGGAGCATAAAAACAGAGATAAAGTCATTAGAATTTGTCTCTGCATGTGACAGAGAGAGACATAAAGAGACAGAGAGAGAGAGAGAGAGAGAGAGAGAGAGAGAGAGAGAGAGAGAGAGAGAGAGAGAGAGAGAGAGAGAGAGACAGACAGACAGACAGACAGACAATGATGGAAAAAGACAGGAACAGTGAAAAAGGGAATGTGAGTGAAGTTCCATAAAAATATATTTATCCCCCGAGAGAGAGGACTCTCCTGATGAAAGAGGAGCGATGCCCACCGGCCCAGGATTAAATGAAATTGTCCAACGGAGGGCAGCAGCGAAGGACAGAGAGTTATAGAGACACTGTAGGATCACCTTAAGAACATGGCTGTCGTTAAGCTAAACCCCAGAGATAGCAGCAATGAATAAAAACCAAGTAGGGGGAGAGGTTGTTGTATTTCAAAAGGCTACACGCACACACATACAAGGTAACACAAACACACACACACAGACACACACGTAAACAGTAAATACATACAGACAGAAACACACATATATAAACACTACACACTTTCTCTCTCTTCCCTTTTCTTTCCCTCAATCTGTCTGTCTCCCTCCCTCTTTTTCTCTCCCTCTCCCTCTCTCTAGAATTTTCCTCCTCACTCCCTTTTTCCATCCCTCCCCCTCTCTCTCTAACACACACAGACGACACACTTCAGTAGAGCTGGCCCTGTAATGTAGCAATAAATCATGGTAAGAGGCAGATTGATCTCAGCCTTTCTCCTCCAACTGGGTTTTATGATGTCACTAGCTGCCCATAGACAATGTTTATTCTTTACTTTAAGTAAAATATGTTACTGCTGGTTCTCACCATGAGCTAACACTGCAAGCCCTGCCATACCACGAACAGCATTGTTCTAGGAGTGAGGACATCTCTTCTTCTGCATAATTGACTGGAGCAGAAGCGGTGTTCGATATCTCTGATGCTCCCTGGCCTCATGACTGTGAAGCATTAGTCAAATGAGCTACTGGAGCTGGGGGACAAGTCGAGGCCTCATGAATTTCAAACAACAAGAGTCATTTACTCAACAGTACATTATTTTCGGACACCTTGTTAAATACCTTAATACCACATTGTGTTTCTTTCATGTGTGGTCCACGTGAGCAGATGGGTTTTTACAAAAGGACGCTTGTTGACTTCATCATTAATTGCAAACATAGCTAATTAAGATTCATTGACTGATTAAACGCTTTTAAAATTATTTATTATTAAACTGCGTTTCCTTCTAGGGATTAGCGCTGTGCAAGCCCTGCTCCTAGTTCCAATCATGGTCCTAATCCTAACCCTTGTCCTAGCTCTAAAATAAGCACTAGCCCTAATCCTAGTTCTAACTCTAATCCTGATCCTAGTCCCAACCATACTCCTAACCTTGGTCGTAGCCCTAATCCTATCCCTAACCCCAACCTTGTTCCCTCTGTCCTCCAGGCATCACCACGGTGCTCACCATGACTACCATCAACACCCACCTGAGGGAGACCCTCCCCAAGATCCCCTATGTGAAGGCCATTGACATGTACCTGATGGGCTGCTTCGTCATGGTCTTCCTGGCCCTGCTGGAGTATGCCTTCGTCAACTACATCTTCTTCGGACGCGGCCCTCAGATGCAGAAGAAGCTGGCCGAAAAGGCTGAGAAGGTCAACAACGAGAGGGCCAAGTACGACTCCAACAAGGTGAGACAACGTCACGATTGTCTTTCCACGCCTGTTAAGGCCGGTTCGCGCTACCCCAGCAATGTCCCACGAATACCAAATATTCCTAACATTCGACTGTCAGTTTCTGGGATTAGAATGTTTGGAGAGATGACTGTCATTTTCACACTGCTCCCAAATAAACGCCATCAAGCATTTCACAGCAACAACTGTTGGTTGTTGGTGTTTGACGGTGTTTGTTTGGCCAGTGTGAACTGACCTTTAAATGCTAATTGCAACCCGAGTTTCTCCACGAGGGGTTTAACAGGTGAAGACTGAGCCGACGTGAACGTGAGTTGGTGACGGTCAGGGGAGGTGCGTTGTGGGGTGGATGGGTGTAAGACTGTGCTGATGTCGCTGTTTTGTGTTCCTCTCGGTGGACTCAGGAAGGGGGTAGTAAAACGTCTTCTCTTAAGCGGTCCAATCAGGTAAAAGGTCTTCGCCATTCGCGCTCGGTGAGTTTCATCCCTGGAAGCAATGATCAGGTGTTTGTTGTCACCAACACCACGTTGTTCTGTCTCCAAAATCTTGTCTCTCTTTTGTTTCGTGTCCTGCGTCTACTTCTCATGTCTTCAGAATCAGAGTCAATTCAGATTCTGATTCAGTGCTAGCTCGCATGCCCACAGAACGGTACATATATCATTGTGATTCCGCTGCATGGGAAACGTTGTTTTTCAGGTTCACATTGAGATAAGAGATGTCTGTGATTGATACATGAAGTCTAATGTCTGTCGACGTCTCATCCATCTGCCTGCATTGGCTGTCTATGAACAGACTGTTGTGATCTTCTACAGATACATGGGAAGTTCTATGTGTTTGTACATGCTGTCTGTTAATGCCTGCTGTTTGGTTCCTACTTCCTCCCAAAGGCGGAGCCTCACGGGAACATCCTGCTGACAACCCTGGAAATCCACAACGAGGTGGCAGGAAATGAGGTCACCACCAGCTTGGCCGACATGAGGAACTCCACGTCCATGAGCTTGGACAGCACCGGGGTGCAGTGCCGGAAGCAGAGCACACGGTCCAGCCGCCACAGTCTGGACCGGCACGCCCAGCTGAAGAGGACCCGTCTGCGAAGACGCTCCTCACAGCTCAGGATCAAAATCCCGGACCTAACGGACGTTAACGCCATCGACCGGTGGTCGCGCATCATCTTCCCCTCTGTCTTCTCACTTTTCAATCTCATCTATTGGATGTACTACGTCTAATTGAAACGTTGTTTATTTTTAGTTGTTGTTATTTATGTTTTTTTCTGATCTCCTTTCATCATTGCTTTTACGTGATAGGAAAGGTTTTACTGTGGAAAAGAACTGACTCCTCACAGCATGAACAGCCTACTTGGGCCTGCTTGTCAAAGTGCGTACAAAGTATTTTCAGTCTGATTCACACTTTTGTTGACTTTTGACATTTTATACGGAACTTTGTGTTTAAATGCACTGAGAATCGGGACATTCCATACTTTTTGCCCATTCAGTAACTAACAAACTAAAAGCACAACTTGAGAAAGGAATTTGATAAAGGGGCAAAAACATTGAATCAGCATGGCTGGAAAAAACCTTGCAAGTGCAGAAGATCTTGTTGTTATATTTTTACCCCCATTATATGCATCATGAATGTGCATTGTTTTCAGCCATTTTAAATGAGTGGTTCTTAAAGAAAAAAAGTTGTGGGATTTTTGACTTACCAAGGCACCTTGATTTATACTGTATTTCTAGGTAGTGATTTCCTTGGTAAGTGAATTGTTTATTTGTTGAACCATTCCTTTGATCACAAATGAATGAATTTCTTCTTTTGCCTTCTGCACATACAGAATATGACTTTTACAGTGAAGTGGTCCTGTTTATGTGTGTGTGTGTTTTTTATTTATTTATAGTGTATTATTAAAATACGTATTGTTATTGACTAAATAATTGACACTATAATGACATATTATCCTGGTTGATCTTTTAAAAATGGTTTTGCGGTATTTTACTGTTCATGAAATTGACTCAGGTTGGATTGATCTATCTGGCTGGGCATTCAGTAAAACATTCCGATGATAAGAAGTCTTCAATGAATACATGTTCTTACTGATATTGTGATATTACATTTACACTTTATTGATCAAATAGTTTCCATTAGAAATACTTAATAAAATCCACTGCCAAGGGCCTTTGACTGTAATTTGAGTGTGTGAAATATGATATTTTTGTAAGATTTGACTATTGTACTGTAGAAAAACTCTACTCCAAAACTTATCTCGACATTCCAAGAGAGTGCCCTGATGTGAGGTTTTACTGTTCTTTCTGACTGAAGGTTTTGTTGTAAATGTTGATTGGTATTCATTAATGAATTGACTGCAATTGTACATATGTGTATACAGTATGTAAAACTGAAAATAAAAATGATCATATATTCAGCATATTTGTTAGATAGATAGATAGATAGATAGATAGATAGATAGATAGATAGATAGATAGATAGATAGATAGATAGATAGATAGATAGATAGATAGATATATATATATATATATATATATACATTGTATTTATATTTGCTGAGTGAAAATATATATGCATTTGCTGGATATGCGACCATTTTTACTTTTGGAAACTTTTTTGTTCTACATGACAATATAAATGAAATAAGAGTCACAAATATTCTGAAATTGACAAAGATGCTATTTAGAGTTACAATACCTGCATTCCATTACTCGGACTTTCCAAGTTCAGAATTCTGTGTCATGTACTGCTACAACTATCTCCTGGTATATCGTTTCATAGTAGCACACAAGGTGAATGCAGTGTTTGACGGGAAACACATTACTGCATGCATGGTGTGTCCCTGCATTCCTGGGTTTAGAATAACATTGAATGTATGAATTATGTTCAGGAGAAGGATAACCAACCGTGATTGTTTCTCGAACCTAACAAGCTTTATTTTCTGGGCAATGAAAAATGTGACATATCACTCACACTGGTAGACAGGGAGAGAGAGGGAGAGGGAGAGAGAGAGAGAGGGAGAGAGAGGGAGAGAGAGAGAGAGAGAGAGAGAGAGAGAGAGAGAGAGAGAGAGAGAGAGAGAGAGAGAGAGAGAGAGAGAGAGAGAGAGAGAGAGGAGTGGTGATTCTCATCTCAGTCTCTGCTTTCTGAATTGCATGCTTAAGTTGTGGAACCCTCAACTACAAGTTCCACTAGATATCTTGTGATAAACTGCTATTCTTCAGTTGATTTGCAGAGGAATCAGTGTCTCTATTGCTCTCATGGCCAGAGAACAATAGTCAGGATTCATGACATCATAATGACCTATTCATCACATTCTACACCCCTACCTAATCTCCATGCTTGATCAAAAACAGAATGTAGCCAGCAGCTTTTCAAAAAACAATGTAGATCTGAAATTGTATTTTGCTACTTGATTATCTCAACTGGTGATTAATTTTTTGGGTGGGCGGGTGGGAGGGGTCGATTTTGGGGATGTCAGTTTGAGGTCGAGTTGTGCCGGTAAAATCAAACCTCGACCAAATGATACATTTATTTTGTTTTCATCACCCTTCTACTGTGTAGATGGGCTGTGTTGATTGGGTCATTGAAGTCTCATGCATTTGCGTGCATCCCTGCTGGCCACAGATGTATCTTAGGCCAGGGTCCACGATGGAATGTCAAATGGTTCTGTACTGCCACAAATGTATTTAGATTTAGATATCTGTGTATATGTTTCCCCTTTTTCAATAGGTTATGATGGTCATATATTAAAGACATATATAAATTGTATTGTCTGGCCTTGGTCTTGCATCCACAGAAAAAGCAGATATTTATGGTGGCTTGTCGGTTGTCTTTACAACATCCAGGGCTAAAAGTGTACATTACATACATTCATCTTATCAATCCTATCAAATCCTCCATATTATATTTACAAAATAGCGTTGACTGTTAAGAGATAATAGACAGTCCTAACACTCATACTACAGTACATTTCTCACACGACACGAAATCCTGGAAATATTCACACAAAACAAACTTGCATAAGTCATTAGCATCATAAGTCATTAGCTCCAATCATAAGTTTGTCCATTAGTATCTGACCATTACAATGATGACTCTGCTGTTAGTTATGTTTAGGCATTGATGGATACAGAGGCCAGCTGTGAGGTGTGTGGGGGGAGATCACATACTGAAGGCTTCTGAGTAATAATTACATTTGAAAAAGCAAAAAGTTTTGAGGGATGATGTTGTATTTCCCAAGTGGACTGGCATGATTTCCAGCCATCATTATCGGATGATTCCTGTCATGAAGTTGACAAAGGGACTGTTTATTTTGTGTTTTTTGTGTGTTTGTTTTTTTTGCAGTGTACAATTGATGATGCAATTTCAACTCTGAGTTGAAAGGTCAAGCTTGCTAGCACCATCCACATGGAGACTGTCTTTCCACATCCCAGATGTCTTTTCACCTTCATACTGTTGAATCTGAGGCTGTTATCAATAATGCACACTTTCCCCCCAATAGTACAGTTTATATATATATATATATATATATATATATATATATATATATATATATATATATATATGTATATATGCACATACATACAGTACGTTGACTGTGAATAAGAAATGCAAACATAAGACAGAGCACAGCTTGCTCACGCTAACGCTTGATGCAAACTTTCTATAGGCTCCCATATTGCAATATTGGCCTCATTTCTGGCTGTGGCTAGGGTTTCTAATAATGCAATATATAATCTTTTCCCTGCTCTCAAGGGGAATGAGGTTCTAACACCCACATTATAAAGCATGTGTGAATGATTTTTTTTTTTTTTTTACCGTCCAACATTTCCAATGGATAAAAGGCTATACTGTACATGAATAATTACAAAGAAAACTGCTGTGCTTGGCATTTTATCTACCAAGGCCCCCATTTCAATTGATACCTCAGGGTGCTTAGAGTAGAGTTTAAATTTTTAACGATTGGAACCTTTAGAATCTTGAATCATTAGAACCTCACAATGAATCCATGGATCTTGATCCTTGAGTGCATCATTATACAGAACCATTATTCCCATATTTGCCAAATAACAAGATTGAGCACTGTTAGCTGGCAGGCTACAGTTTAATAATTTACCCATAGTAATTGTTTTTCATTGATAATTCATACAACCCAAGAAAAAATAAATAACTAATCAACATTGTGGAAATAATCCAACATTTTTCAAAGCCAACATTCATTTGAGGATCCCTAATTAGCTGTTCTGAGAAATGAATTGGGCATGCAGACAAAAAATCTGCACTATACCTTTGAAGAACCTACATTACAAATGACATTATTCAATTACTGAAGTCTCTAAGTCAAATGGGCAATGAAGGAGTTCAGAGCAAGAGAGAAACACAGGAAGATACAGAGAGAAACATTCATGTTGTTCATGCTATTTTTGCTTCTTTCTCATGTTGGCTTCTACTTACATTCTAAACTCAACATGCCAACTGTTTTGTACCTGTACATTCAGGGTATGTTGTTGGTGGGGATAAACTGTCATAATTTTACCAAATCATAGGATCTTCCCTCTGCCTTATTCTGTCACTACAGAGTCTGTAGGCCCCTGATGTTAAGGAGGTTGAAGCAGGACAGACCAATCTGAATGCATAAGCATGACAGTAAAACCCATACTAGGTCACAAACCCTCAACAGACCAAAGTTATCTGAAGAAAAATAACTTCTGTAGAGGCATACCGGATGTGCTTCCCAGAATGCCCTTCTCCTTTCCACAGTAAAAGCTGACCTAATTCTCTTTTTTTAGATTTTGACAATGCCAATTTGCATTTTAAAATCCTTGCTAAACTTATTATAGTTGCCCCAGGATATCCGGTGGCCTTAACCATCGTTTCCTGACAGAAAACTGTGTATAACCTGGACTCCCTGAAGCTGCTGTGAGAGAAACCGTGTAATTACCTGCAGAAACGTGTGAGATGGTGACAGCTGTAAATGTTTTACCCTGCAGAGGTCAATGTCAAGATCTAGTTACCAGGGCAACAACTCCTGACCATCAATCTTTCAGAAATCTATCTTACAGTGTAAACGTGTAGCTTTTCCTCTGCAAGCTGGTCTCACCCGTTTTCAATATCAAAGAGAACTACAAGTCCCAAATCTCACGTCACAGGACTGAGGCTGCCAATTAGCGCCTGCAAAACAATGTTTTGCGGTGTCAATCAAAACAGAGGTGAGTGAGAGCCGGAGGTATTGAATCAATTTTCTCCAGAGATTTCTGTGATTTGGGAGTTTCTGCCGAAGACCCTAATGAAGCTTATTTGCTAAACCATAGGGAAACACACATTTCTTATTGGGGATCGGTATTGTTCAGAAAGGCCCATTTAAATCATCTGTATATTATTATTGTTATCATCATCATTGTTATAGCTAGATCTACATTATTTCCCATACCATATTCAACAACTGGTGACTTACACTGAATTAGAATTGACAGGTCAAATAATTCACACATTTTCATTTTGCCTAGACCTACAGCGAGTTCTATTTCACCAACCCCTAAATAAGAAGGCCTGGAGGCTGAGATTCACAAGCAAACAGAAATGCTAATGTGATTCCAGCCAGTGAAAATATGGATCCTCTATTTCTACTGAGAACCACGCAGAATAAATTCTTTCTGATGTGGTCCCCTTCTTCTGCCTCCTAACTGACATACTTTCTTCTAATTCAACAGCAGCAAAACAGTGGGCGAGGGTGGGGTGGGATGTGGGGGGTTTCTTCATCAAAAGACCGTCTAAGAGACTGGGGGGATTTCATTCCCCTCCTCAATGTGCTTTTGATGATGCCTTTCTGTTTTAAGAACCCTGTGACACACTTCAGCTGGGTATTAGCCTACTTCCTTCTCTACCGTGTGTGCTTCATTTGACGTACTGGATGCAGGGTTAACGGGTTCCTCAGGCGTCGTATCAGTTTTGTCAAAAACTGCCTGTGTCAAATGTCTGTCATCTTGTGTCTGTCAACACAAATAACCCTCGACAAATAAGATGTTTTTCTTTTAGCAGGCACCAAAAGGTCTCGCCCCTGCATGATCATACATCTTTATCATACACTATGTTCCTTGGGGAATCTATTGATCTAACTTAAAAGCGTATTCCCCCAGTAACCAATGCAATGGAGAACAGCAAACATTTTTGTGTGGCTGACCTAGATTTGAGGTGGGCTCATGACACTGTGCATCTCAACCCCCGTCCAAACTCTTCGGATTTGAAGAAGAAAATAATAACCATGTTCTTCTGAACAATACATGAAATCCCTGGAACGTGTCACTGCCTGGCCAGCCAAATTTAGCATCTTTCTGGCCTGAGGGCACTTCTGGCCAAGTCACGAGATCAATCAAGTCCAGAGCTTTTAGATATCAATAGACAAGATTGATCTGCGACTCCACCTTAATCAGCATCTTTGCATGACAGAGTACTCAGAGAAAATGTTGCTTCTGGCATTCATTTGTTGTCCTGGTGACAGCAGCAGTATCTATCCTCCAGACTCATTATGGGGCGACAGAGAGCAGAGTGAACAGCAGCTGGCACTGGGGGAAGTGGGATTGGGAGCCACATTTCTCTCAGCACGTGTCTTTAGAAGGTTAGCCGTTTCCTAATATCACGGCGGCTTCCATTAATCAGCCGGAGAGACGTTATTTATGTCTCTGTGCAGGTCAGGCTGACAGGAGAGGTGGGAGGATGATGCTTGGTGAGGTTGTACTTGGAGTCTGGCTCTGTCTTGCCGGGTTGCCAGGTTTTGCCCTTGATCTATTTAACCACCAGGAGAGGAGGAGTGTGTCTGCTCAAGCAAAAAGCTCCAATGACAGCGTGCCAAAGAAGAATATAATGGAAAACTAAATCTCTGTTATGGCAAGAGAACTAAAGGGAATAAACATGGACAGTCAGCTAAAACTGGAACAACAGCAAAAAGGGATTATTTCGAAACAATTCCATGCCTCTCACATCCTACAGGGGTATTGTTGAGGGGAGTGTTGGTGCGAGTCCTTTCCACTGCTTATTTTCATGCGCTGAACTTTGTACCCAATTTCTTGATTGTAAAACAGTGAAAAAGGTGGTACTGTTTACAACTGGTGTTATATAATGCCAACAATTGTCCATGCATCCCATACACATAGCTGTGTGCTCTGAAGTCTTGTGCCCTCTGCTGGAGACACTGTATGTGTGTATAAGGAGCCTGTGTGTGTGTGTGTGTGTGTGTGTGTGTGTGTGTGTGTGTGTGTGTGTGTGTGTGTGTGTGTGTGTGTGTGTGTGTGTGTGTGTGTGTGTGTGTACTTCTTGCCCTAGGTATTTCCTCTGTGTTTTAAGCCCTCCTCCCTCTCACTTCCATCACGCCTTTGGTTAATTAGGATCTTACGCTTGTGATTACAGACTGGTCTCCATCTTGCTAGTTACATTGCTACCAGGGTATAAACAGATCCTTTGGTAATTAAACCAGATAATTAATTCAATGGACCCCATTATTTGTATTGACTTTGATTAAACACATCAGTACATGTATTTACACAATTATTGTAGGTTTAGGTACCTAGAGCATTAATAAGCATGTTAAGTATTTGACACAAATGTTTTCCATCCGATTAAAAAAAACAGTTAATCACAGTAGACCCAGTGCTTCTGAAAGACTTCTCACAGTTTGATATTGTGTCTATTCACCATTCCTTTTTTTATAACTCATCGAGCTGCGTTTGCTTACAGGGTGCTAGGTGCAAAGTGTCACCTTGACCAGGAGTTAGATGCTGAACAAAAATAAGAAGTCAGGCCCTTTCTTCCAAACACTCAGGTAGCCTGTGTGAACATGTTGCCAGGTAACTGCAGCCAAGAATCCTGTGCCTATCTCAAATGGAATTACAGAACCTGAAACAAGGTTTTACAGGCTCTGAGAAATGAGTTGTGCCTATCCTCTCTTAGACACTGCGGAGAGAGAAAGAGAGAGAGAGAGAGAGAGAGAGAGAGAGAGAGAGAGAGAGAGGAGAGAGAGAGAGAGAGAGAGAGAGAGAGAGAGAGAGAGAGAGAGAGAGAGAGAGACCAGGAACATATATCACCACACATTAATCCCTAATGCTTCTGATGTCAGCTCCTCTTCAGGGAAAAAAGCTCACCCTCAACCATCCTCACTCTCCCAACCTGCTAATGGTGAACAAGAGTGGAATGGGAATGGCTCTTATCAAACCTCTGAGGGCTGCTTAATACATGTTACAGTTTAATCCTAGACAAGGATCGGATCAATGTAAAAGACCCAGGGCTTATAAATATCTCCAGTAATCACTGTTTGGTATTGACTCTAGTTTGTACCAATGTGAATAGCGGGTGTATTGTAAAAACACTGATTTGATCCATCCAGCAACTGTTTTCACAACATGGTGCACTGCTAAACAGTAAGTCACCTAAAATCATACAGAACGTGGGCCTACCTCAGAATGCATCCATGTATAATATACAGTATGTCACATCTTCGATTGTGTCTCCACATTTCCTGCAAAAGACCCGCATTTCGACAGGATAGTTTGAGTGTCCTTTGCGTCTTTGGCGAGGTAAGACAATGATCCATGGTTGACAGCAGTGAGTTATTATTTGCAGTACTCTGTGAATGCTTAATAAGACGTGCACACAAAGCCTACACACAGTGTTTTCCCATAACATATGTTACATTTCTCTATATATTGTGACATTGAAAGGGTTGTTGAATTGAAAAGACTCTACAGTCCTCTATACATTTGTCGCTTTAAAGCAGTCTTACCCCCCTACTGTCCCCCGTATCTGACGTTAGTGAAAGTGATTTAGGATCCCAGTCACCAATGTAGGACAAGTTATTCTGGAAAGAACGGTCTTGCTTGTCAGTAGTCTGTGAATTGCACGTTCTATATTGACACCGGCGAAATCTTCTCAGATTCTGTCAATATGTAACACATTTCGGAGTGAATAATGTCAAGTTAAGTGCATAATAAGTTAATATGTCATGCTACAATGCAAATGATAATGGCGCCCCCTAGTGAACAAATCAATCAATCAAAAATACCTCCCCACAGGTAGCGAAGGTCAGTCCATCTTATAGAGTTAATAGGTTCAGCTTCATTAAACAACATGAGGGTCTAGCTTACTGTTGCCCACTTTTATATCCATATCCCCCACTAATTAGCCTAGGCCTCTACGCCTAAGTGGCCTTCCTCCGTGCGTGCACCAACCTGAGCTAGATTGTTTTTGTGTTTTAGAGGGCTGTTGTGGACAGTAAGTAACCGAGTGTTTTATGAGTCTTCTTATCGGGTAGTTCTCATAGTTCAGTTTCTGGTCTCCTTTCCCCCAAGTCGCTGTCCGTCTGCAGGTGCCTGACCTCCAACAGCACTGAGCTTTTATTTTGAAAATCCATTAGATCCGGAAATACTCCTTTTGATGTGGCTGAGAAGATACAGATGCCCGAGTCAGTGTTTACATCGTAACAAAACGTTGCTATTGAATAAGAAGCCTCTTGCCAAGAAAACATGTCTGATACGGTAAGACACTTTTCGTTTGTATCGGTGTTGTGCTTTTCAGTGAATTGAAAGCGAACTAGACAGACAAAGTTTGTGTTACTATAGAATAGATAGCACTAGGTAATGCCATGCCGCTATCGCTAACTAGCTAGCTAACGTTAGCGGTTAGCCAGCTCCATATTGCGACGCTTCAATAACAACACTACAAATCGTTTCATATTATAGTTGTAGCCTAGAGGCGTCTGCAACATGCCTTTATCTAAAACTTCAACGCAAGCAACATATCTGCCAAAGAGTAACAGTTAGCTAACCAACTCGTGTACTAGTTACATGCAGTATGCGGGATTTTGTCAGTTTTGGGAGGTTTTCTTACAATCCTAGTTTCCTCACACAATCAGCATGTTCCTAGTCTCTGATAACTAGCGTTAAACCTCTAGCACTAGCTAACTTACTAGCAGAGATGTTGTGACCCAGTGATCGGTTTTTGAGTCTCGCAACTCTGACGGGTAAATTGGATATTTGCTCAAAGAAGACCAGGGACTAGACTACCTTTCTAGACTGGGACCAGTAGTACTGTAGCTAGGCTAGCCAAATACTCCAGTAATGTAGTTAATGTCAGCGTAGCGCAAATGCGCCAGCTAGCACTGCAGCGAGGTAGCTGTTGGCCGAAACAGAAAACAGATTTTTGTTGCGAAAATCATCGACTCTGTTGTTGGCTACTAACCAGTATCCTTGTTTGCTCTGAAGCGTTTCTAACACGTTCTGTGTGTCTAGTAAACAGCGATGTAGTTCTCATTTATGTCCGTACCTAGCGCAGTCATCTGATGTTATGTTTACTTCTGGCAACAACGACGGAAGATTTCTGTGCTACAAATAAGATAATGATTGTTTGCTTTTCAATTTGTTTAAATGTAGGAAACAAAACCCTCAAGCCAAGATGGTGGGGAGAAGAAGGATGGAGAATATATTAAATTAAAAGTTATTGGCCAGGTAAGAATTGTAACAAGGCAGAGGGATTTTCATTCACACCCATGAGGTCTGTATCACAATAGTGTGTAGACTGCCAGATGTAGTGTATTGTTGGATCAGGTCAGAATGAAGCCTCTTAGCACCTAAAACTTAGGCATATGTATATATGTATGTATATATGTAACATATATACATAGGAACTAAGCTACCTCAAACTGTCAAGTAGTTCCCCGCATGAAACATTTTTTTTACCCTCAGGATAACAGTGAAATTCACTTCAAAGTGAAAATGACAACACATCTAAAGAAACTGAAGGAGTCATACAGTCAAAGACAGGTTTGTTTATCTGATCTCATAATTTAGCATGAAAATTATGAGACAGCTCCTCAGATCACTAAACTTTGTGAAACTCTTTTAGGGTGTTCCTATGAATTCTCTTAGGTTTCTGTTTGAGGGACAGAGAATTGCAGACAACCAAACACCCAAAGAGGTAACCAGCCCCATTTGTTGCATCAGTCTGTTTGATTATTAAACTTTAATAACCAACCTTATTAATCATCTTCTCTCTTTGTTTTTCTGCTGTTGTCATTGTGTGCAATTGATTTTCCTTTTTGACTTTCAGCTCGGGATGGAGGATGAAGATGTCATCGAGGTATACCAGGAACAGACAGGAGGGCTCTGGAATGATTAGACTTAGCTGCATTTTTTTCTTGTTTTGTATTTTGATTTTATATGTATTTAGATTTTTCTTTTCTTATTTCAAACCATCTGGATCAAATCAACACTTTTTTAAGGTATCCATTTGCAGAGGCAGTGTCTCTGTTACCAGCTTATGCAGGTAGCAGAGACACATATTAGATGTACTTGCTGTAGCCTTTTTCACTTTTGAGAGTCCATATGGAGTGTGCAGTGACAGCTGCATTCGACCTCGTTTGATATAGCGGACACGTTCAAGATCGAGCTCTGAATGCTACAGAGTGTGTGCTTTTTCAGTAGTAGCCTTTGTTCCTTTTTCCCCCATGTTGACCCAAGTTCATGTTGCTTATTAGGTTTACTGGGATACTGCTGTGGAGGTTTTTCCATGTACATCAATGACGATGCAGATATCTGTTATACATTAGCAGATCAACAATATGGAAAATTCAGCGATAAGTAATAAGACTACACCATTCTGGTGTGTCCTTCGGAATTTGAAGAATGCCTCTGCTGTTTCTGTGTCAGTTCGATTAATTCACACTTCACAGAGCTTCCCATTGACACCAAACACACTTGTGAGAACATCTTGAAATTCCCCATTTTACTGCCGTTGCTAAATTATATTTAAGATTCTAAATGGTAAAGGAGATTGTGTTTAACTTGTATATTTTGTATTCAGTATTTGTGTGTAATCCATTATGTATACTTGGTAATTTCCTTTATTTATAGTGGTACTATGTACTGTGCGTGTACATTGTTCTACACCGCTCAGTCCATTTCAAAGGGTAAAGATCATCTGAGATAAACATCCGGTTTCATGTTATCCTGCATTTTTGAATCAGCTGTTTGATTGTAGTGTTCCTGAGCCAGAGTCATATTGCTTATATATGATCTTGGTCACTGCTCTCGCCAATCTCGTAATACTTAAACAAATGTAGCCCTACAATGATGTCACTGCAACAGATTCATTATCTTAGAAGAACGTTGATGCAGATGGTTTGAAATTATGGGATGATCACTTTTTTGTTTTGTTTTTTAAATAAAATGTGAAAAAAATCTAGTTAATGAATTTTTGTGTTGATCTATTTGTCATTTGAAACGTTTTATTTCTCCAGCAGGTGGTGCTACACACCAGTGCCTATAGAACATTGCCATTAACAACATATACTATATATTTTGATTCGTTTTCCACATGTACATTCCTTCTACAATCTGCATACATACAAATGTAATGTTTTATAAGTGCTAAATGAGTCTATTCACCTTAAACTTTCAAAACAAGTCTACATCTTAGCAATATGCAATATTGTTAATACACTTTGTGGTGTACAATTGTTCACTGTTCTAAACATATGTACATACATTTAAAAAGTTTAATTCAACATGATTGGAATGAAGTTCTGACACTCAGAGAACAGATTGGAAATACAACTTAATGCTCCACTTAATGGAAATAGACTCACTTTTCAATGGAAGTTTATAGGCCATATCTTTCTCCAAACTACTGAAAAAAAGGAGTTTAGCACTGCAGGATGAGGAGTTCTTTACTGCCCAGAGAGAATATTTATTTGGAGAGAGTCTGATTTCATGGAGGCCCTAGGAGGGGAGGAGAGGGGGGGAAAAGGGGTGGGGTGTGGAGGAGGCAGAGAGGGCCAGGGGACAATGTATTGACCAGAGGCAGGATGAAGCAAGCAGAGAGAGAGAGAGAGAGAGAGGGGTCAGGTCAGTGAACGCAGACTCGGTCAGTCCCAGGGTCCTGGGCTTGGGCTTAGACTCAGCCTGAAGGGATCGCATTTCCAAGCCTGGGACACCTCACAGTGGCAAAACACTACCAGATGTGGGCCAGCCAGGAGAGGGGGAAGGGTGTGTGAGAGAGAGAGAGAGAGAGAGGGGGGGGGGGGGGGGTAGGGTGATAGAATATCTGAATCAACCATGGGAAATACCCGAATCTGTCTCAAACTTAAAAAGTAAAATTCTCAAGGTTAAAATAATTCTTGGTTAGTATATAAAATCTCCTCTTCTGAAATGATCTGTTATTAAGGACATACCAGCATACAGAAAAGTACACGTGTTCTCTATACAAAATAAAGACCAGTAGGTAGAAAGACAGACATCCACTGTGATTCATCCATTTAGAAGAGTCTCTGTTCAGGGTGTAGGCACCTTATGCTCAACAGAACCTTCTATTGATGGATCAACTCTCCCGTCAAATTATAGCTCTTGAAGAAAGGCAAAAACATTCTGGCAACAATTTAATCTTCCAGGACAAAAGCAAGAACCTTTAGTGGATTACTGGTTTAATCTCGGTTGCCTACTGAGATGAAAAATCCAGGTGCAATTGTACTGTTTTACAAATATTCAAAAAGAAAAGATGTTTGGAGGACCCACAACGAGGGGGGGGGGGGGTTTCTCTACAGTGGAAGATGAGAAAGGCTTAATAAAGTCTGTTTCCTCCCCCCGTTCAGAGCTCAGAAACAGAACAAAAGCAGGTGGTGAGTGAAAAAAAGAGCAGTGGGAGAAAAAATAAAGAGGATGATCACATTTCTCCAGGTAAGAAAGACTTCAGCGGTCTGGAGGCTCAACCCCACTTCCTCCAGCTAATCCTGAGAGTCAGATGTCATGCTTGTTTTCTGATAAACTACCAGATTGTAGGTATCTCACTAAGGTATTTGTCTAAGACCATAGTTGACCTATTGCAAGACAACAGAGCAGTGATATGACACCCACTGGGGCGAAACACGATCACACAGCTGAAAGGAGATTTATAGACCACGTAGGAAAGGACAGGAGATGTGTGTCATCTAAGCAGATAGTTACAGGTTAGTTTAGGAACCTGAGAAGTGAAGTTGCACATACCCCAAACTTCAGTTAACTTACCAGTAAACATGCAATGGAGTAGGGGGACTTCTTATGTGGTTCGCACAAAACCAGTCCTAAAATGTAACTAAAAGCAATATCAAGTTCTGTGTCTGAATGCCTCTTATGATTAGTATTACCCAGTAAGACCCAGAGGACGGCAAAGTTAAAAATGGTAGCTTTTTATTTTGTGAAACTGTACAGATACAAGCCGTATAGCATTGAAAATCAGTAAAAACAGCAAGATTATATTTCTTATAAATACATATGTTCCTTTGAAAGAGTGTATATTTACAAAATAAGTGACCTGTAAACGAGGGCATTTTCTTGATCCTTGCCATTTTCCACAAGCGTATTTCAACCCTATAGTCTTAGCTCATTTGGTCTACACCACATGGCTGTTTCAAACAGTAAGCTCATGTCAAATCAAATCTGCAGCACATAGCAAAAATTGGTACATCAAATTGTTTGGGTGGGGCTTAAAATAGGGCAAAATGCATGTATTCACTTTAAAGCATGCTTTTCAAAAAAAAGAAGAAAAAAAAGATAACATACAAAGGCTTCCACAGCTAGTGGATTTTATGGGTCCTGTCTCTTTTCAAATAAGACAACTCCAAGTTCCAATAAGAAGATTAAAAAATAAAAATAAATCAAGCATTTATGGAAAGACAAAGGCTGCCGTTACTATGGTCCTGAAAGTTTCAGTCGTGAGTTCATTCAATGTCCCCAGGAGTCAGGTAACGACCTAGCCTTGTTTACATCCCCCGCCGGGACTCAAGACTCAAGAGTCTGGCTGGCTTGCTAGGCCTGAAGGGAAAACCTTGGGAGTTCCTAACGCCATCATCGTGTCCAGAGATGGACAGAGATATGCTCAGTCTCCTTCCCTCCTCTCCAGTCCGGACCCTCCTCTCCAGTCCGGACCCTCCTCCCGCTCCTCTTCGGGGCTTCACACGGTCGTTTCTCCTTGGTTGGTGTTGCTTAGCCGCTTGTAGAACCTGCGCCACGACTGCAAGGTCTTCCCCGACCAGATCCAGAACCCGGACGTGATCCCCACGATCATGGTCATCAGGTACTTGATCATGAAGACCGTAAAGTCCGGCGTCATGGGGGCAAAGTTGTGGGCGGGGCACGGCACGGCGAAGCGCTTGCAGGTCTGCGTGTGCCACGTCTTCTCCCACTGCTCGCGGAACGCCTGCTCGTAGAAGTAGCACGCGATGACGATGGTGGCGGGTACCGTGTACAGCACGCTGAACACGCCGATGCGCACCATCAGCTTCTCCAGCTTCTCCGTCTTGGTGCCGTCGTGCTTCATGATGGTGCGGATCCGGAACAGCGACACGAAACCGGCCAGCAGGAAGGACGTGCCGATGAAGAGGTAGACGAATAGGGGGGCCAGGACGAAGCCTCTCAGGGCGTCCACATTGTAGATGCCAACGTAGCACACGCCGGTGAGCAGGTCTCCGTCCACCTGCCCCAACGCCAGGATGGTGATGGTCTTCACAGCAGGCACTGCCCACGCTGCCAGGTGGAAGTACTGAGAGTTGGCTTCGATGGCCTCGTGACCCCACTTCATCCCGGCGGACAGGAACCAGGTGAGGGACAGGATGACCCACCAGATGGACGAGGCCATGCCGAAGAAGTAGAGGATCATGAAGAGGATGGTGCAGCCCTCCTTCTTGGTGCCCTGGGCCACCGTCTTGTAACCGTCGTCTTTGAACTTGTCTATGCACACGACCTTGTCCTCCAGGAGGAAGCCTGCCGTGTAGGCCACGGCCACCATGAAGTAGCAGCCGGACAAGAAGATGATTGGTCGCTCAGGGTAGCGGAATCTCCTCATGTCCACGAGGTAGGTGAGCACAGTGAACAGGGTGCTGACGCAACACAAAATCGACCAAATGCCCACCCACAGTTTACCAAACTTTAATTCCTCCTCACGGAAATACATCAGTCCGTTGGGCTTGGTTGCCTCGCATGGGGCTCCGCAGTCCTTAGCTCCCAAGAAATGGTAGTTGAGGTAGGAAGGGACCTGGAGTTGTAGAGGACAGGAGAAGGGCTGAGCTGATCGGGGAATGAATGGAGGTAAAGTCATTAGCTCGGGCAGGTTTGGAGTCGGGTCCGAGGTAGGTATGTCTGTGTCGGATGTGTTTTGACCGACACAAATCTCCCCCGCGCCGTGCACAGGGAAGTTTTCGCAGCGAAGTCTCTCGGGCCACTGGAAACCGAATTTATTCATGAGTGCCTCGCAGCCCTGGCGTGCGCGCTCGCACAGAGAACGGCATGGCGGAATGGCTTGCTCCAAAACCGTGCAAACAGGTGCATACATTGAACACAGGAAAAACTTCAGATCCATAGAACACTGCACCTTCACGAGGGGGTAAAACTGATGGACTTCTAGCCCTGCGTCCTCCTGATTTGTGTGACCGAGGAGATTTGGCATGATGGTCTGATTGTATGCAATGTCCGTGCAGAGAGGGATTGATATGGGCTGACAAAACCCATGCTCTGGTATCGAAATGCCCTTTTCACCATGATATTGACTCACGCACGGTTGAACAAGGGAAACTGCCAGCGCGCACCCCGTTATCCAAATCCACTCCCAGGTTCTACTCACCGCCATTATAGCAGCCCAATGTTTGTTCTGTTAGAAAAAAAAAGAAAAGTTTTCTACACCAAGATCCGCAGTTTGTTCTCGCGGCAAAATCCCCAAAATACAGTCCTTTATTTTGTTTTCTTTTTGGTTTTGAGTTAGTCGGAAAACGTATTGGGTAATATTTTACTTCTACCCTCGGTCACTTTCTTTTCACGCATTCCTTATTCCAAGACAGTTCCCAAAACTCTCGGAGAAAATGGAGGATTGCCGAATCTACTTATACTCCGCTTAAGACACTTTACAGGTAATTATTCCACAACGTTACGTTTATTGTGCGTTACTCTAGACAGCAGCTGATCGATTTTCAGTTCACACAAAGATGTGGCCAAGAGTTATTTGAAATTCCTTCCGAGTCCTTGTAACATATTGCATCACTTACTTGGCTACTACACTGAAGTCTGTAAATCCTCATGACTTTTCATCGGGCTTCTTCAAAACTCAAATATAACAATTATATCAACAGACAGCGTTCTTTTGTCTTCTGTGATGTGTTGTAGTCTCAAGTGTATGTCCGTTAAGTTATTCTCTCTCCGTGAGGACCGGGGTTTGCCGAGCTGAGGATACCAATCAGATTGATTCCCCACACTCAACTGAGGTCTGTCGGTTTCAAGGTGCCCATTATTCAATACGTTGACTACTTTGCAGGGGCGCCTTAAAACTACAGTCCCTTCTCGTCCAATTGTGTGATTTGTTTTCTCTTATATCTAGTCACCCATTGGAGTTTAGGCAAAAAGGGTGGAGTTGAAAGCAAAGGCAGGCCAACTCGTTGGAGTTGGAGGTTATCGCTCGAAGAAAAACTTTTTTAACAATGAAATGTAGCGCAGACCTGAAAATGTATCTTCTTTGCGGTAGTTATAAACTACCCTTTTAAAATTGTATCACACTCACAGATAAATAAATATATGGCACACACAGTCACGTAAATTTTTTCTGTTGACATTTTGCCGCAGTTATTTTTCCAATAATGTTTATTGCTTTAATAAGTTCGTGTAAATATCGTGTGAGGCACCGCGGGGGTGCATTGACGAACAACGTTATGTTGAAAAATCTTTTTAGACTTAAACAGAAGGACCTGATTTACGATTCGCCTGTCCCTCGGCTTCTGTTCGTATGAATTCCACAGGGTTAAGGCCTTTAAGACAGGAGTTTAAAGGCAATTACGGTAGTATTTATGGTATTGATTTAATATTGAGTGTGCAGTCTGTCATCTGTAACTCATCTGTAAATGTGGGAGGACAGAGTTAAACTAAACGGTAATGTTAACTGGGATTCTGGCTGTTTAGACATTAACATAAGTTATGGATTTGTTCCTTTTCGGTTGTTTCTGTCATCTCATGCTGTGGGGGGTGGCTGTAATGTGCAGGCAGTCCTGGTCTGCTTTTCTAAGATGGTGGTCCATGAGTGGAGGGAGCTTAGAGAGGAAGTGTCTCCGTACCCCCCCCTCCTCTCCCTCTCTTCTCCCATCCTTCCCCTCCACCCTCTGCTCCTTCCCCTCTCCTCCACCCGCCTCTCCTCTCCCCCTCTCCTCTACCCACCTCCCCTCCTCCTCTCTTCCACCCCCACCCCCCCCAAATGGATATGTTGCTCAGAAGGGACTCTTTCTTCTCCATTCTATTTTTCCGTCGGTGCTCCCAGAGAAAGATGTAAACCCCCCTCCTCCTGTTACCCCCGGAGACCAACAGAACACAAGCCCCGAGGTCCGCAAATACAGCTATGTATTTATAACATCCCTCTGAATCCAGCAAGCCATATGGGAATGTTTTTGACTGGGGGCTCAAAGCAAGCTGAGTTTAAATGAGGAGTTCTCTCTGTGTGTGTGTGTGTGTGTGTGTGTGTGTGTGTGCGTGTGTGTGTGTGTGCATGAAATAAAACTGCTGTTTCTCAATGGCCCATTGCACCACTGCATCATTCTCCTGCACCGTGGTTCCCAGTGTATGCACATGCAACTCCTGCTGTGACACAGAGAGGCTTCATGTTAGGACACACTCAAACACTTCGGAACCCCAGACTCCTCACAAGACCTCATGCTCATCAACTCTGCAGACCAAACCTCATTTGTTTTTACCTACTAGAGAGAGAAAGAGAGAGAGAGAGAGCAAAAAAGAAAGAAAGAGAGTGTGAGAGAGATGTTGATCCAACTGCTGCTGTTCAGCTTCCCACAATCTTTCTCAGAATGTTTTTGCTGTTCTCTGTCTCCTTCTGGCATCAGTGTGCTATACTTCACACTACACTGTGGATCCCTCAGGACCCGGGGCCTCCTGGCTGTGTCCTGCATGTCTGTCGAGCATCATGAAAGAGGTAGAATCAAGCTTTACTTTGTGAGAGGATTTAGAAAGATAAGAGTTGTTGGTTTGAGGTCTTATCTGGTTGGCTTATGATGTTTTTTGAGAGATAAAGGAGAGAGGGGGGGGGGGGTGAAGATAGAATCGCCTCAATCATCTCAGATTTAACCGACAGGCCCTTGGTCGAAAAAAAGAGAACTCAATCAATAAATCAAGCCTTGCTGCTCATCAGTCTTGGTGACTACAGTTCAGCTATTGATTCATTTACAGAATTCTCATTCATGAATAAAAAAACAAACTCCCCTCTCCGTGATCCACCATGGATGTGTGCTTCAAATATACATGGGAGCCCAGAGAGGCCCGGCCCTGACAACGGCCATATGACATCATATTTAGGGACCGAACAAGGACAAGATGAAACCCCAACAAGTTCTCACCCTTGCCATTTTGTCTCAACACCAACATGGCAGTGGAAAACAAACACACCCAAAGTATTGGACTTACAAATGAACTAATAAACTTAGACCTCTTCCTGACCTACTGTATGACAGTGTAGAGCGTCTGTCCATGGTACCAGAGTTACTGGAGCATGTGTGAGAGAGTCATGTGCTTCGGGAAGGGGTCACGGAGGGGTCAGGACCAGGGCCAGGACCTGGCTATGCAGTTCAGCTTCGGGCTGGTTTCAGAGGTTAACTCTAAATACCCCTTACACACATTTACATCTATGTGTAGAATACAGACCGTTCCTCTGCACTAACCACTGAAATCCTATTGGAACTGGGCACTTCTGGTCCTAGATTCGTAGCTGCTGTGCTAACTATATGCACTGTAATAATATAATAAATAAGGCATGGTTACATAAGGCATGATTTTAATAACAGTCCCCCCCACCACCACCACCACCTGTTTCATACTAAACCCCATATTGGCTTGGGGCAAAGCACCAGCCTGATCACTCCTTCCTTCATTTGAATGATCCCCCACAGCAAATAGTGTCTTTGCTCACACGAGATAGAGGAGAGAGAATGCTCTGGTTCTAATTAGGGAAGTGCAGCACTACATATTTCTCTATCCTATATTCCTCCTCCCCTCCCTCTTCCTCCCCTCTCTATAGCTTGGAGCTTCTCCCACACAACCTGAACCTGCTGGGGGGATGCAGGGGTCAGCGAGGGGTCACAGGGTCACTCCATATATCCTGTAGATAACCGGCAGGATCGGAATGTTCTTCTGTCTCAACAGAATGTCTCAACCCAAGCCAGCATGTTTATCCTGTGGCTATATTATCCATCTGAATGGTTACATGTGCATGGGTCATGTAGTGGATTCTGCATGCAGGCTGCTGTAAGAAAGGTTTATCTCGCAAAGCAGTTGTCTCTACTTCTTTCTCTATTTTCGCTTTTCCCTCCTCTCTTTCTCTCTCCCTCTGGCTTGTTCTCCCTTTCTCTTTTGTCAATTCTCTCTCTCCCTCTTGATCCCTGCAGTTGTTAGCCAGTGGAGCAGCCAGCTGTCAGCAGACATGTCTAACCAGGATACCTCCCAGCCTTGTCGCTCGCTCCCCGTCTGCAGGAGATGTGTGAGTGTAAACACACCATCCAGCTAACCCAAACAGACCCCGCTGCACAGCACCATGTTAGGCAAAACATGGCAGACCTCTGCAACATCAATCGTCAAGCTGGTATGGATCTGTCAACCCCCCCCCCCCCCCCCCCCCTCTCTCTCTCTCTCTCTCTATCTGTCTTTCGGTGGCTACTTCTCTCACTCTCTCTTCCTCGTTCTCTGTCTCTCTCTAACGCACTTTCGCTTTCTCCCTCTTCCTCAATCTCTTCCTTCTTCTTCTCTCCATCTTCCCCCTCTCTCTCTCTCTCTCTGTCTCTCTCTGTCTCTCTCTGTCTCTCTCTGTCTCTCTCTGTCTCTCTCTGTCTCTCTCTCCCTCATCCCTGTTTTTGTCTTTCACACACTGTACAATTGTGTCTGAAAATATAAAGAGCATGCATGGCCTGATCAGAGGTGAGTGATGTGGCCATACGCAGAGTACAGACTGTAGTACTGTTGGATCACTGAAGCCAGCTGCTTCTCGTCCCTCCACAGTTTACAAAGCTCCACAGCCTACACCTCCAAGGCCACGCCTCCTCCACAAAACAGGAACTGAACCGGGGGCTTTTCTGGCCGAAAGGGTTGAGGAAAGAATGGTTTATTGTTCACAAATACAACGCAGGGCTGACCCACGTATGAAACAGCATGATAGAAAACCGTGATGTTGCCTCTGGGAAATGAGACTCACGTGTCAGGTGAAGGAGGTAGAGAGG